>NC_134834.1:154420234-154720234 GCF_004210375.1 Tachypleus tridentatus
TTGAGTACGAGGTCTGTTCAAAAATACGCGGACTGTTTTGAATTGCGCGGCTCTAGTTGGTTCCAGGGGAATCCGCTTGGTGTCGCGTTAGGTCTGCACAATCAGCTGATTACGACGCCATTTCCCGATTGCAGATATCTTCATTTGTGAATTAGCTACGCGGTTTTAAGTGAAGTGCGATTTTTCGTTTGGCGGATTTCAGAATGAATGACCTGAAGGAGCAATGACTTGCTGTGAAATTTTGTGTTAAACTTGGAAAATCTGCGACTGTAACTTTTGCTGCGCTTAACACGGCTTACGGTGATGTTGCTATGAATCGTACGGCATGTTTCAAGTGGCATGAACGTTTTAAGGATGGTCGACAGTCCATTGAAGATGATGAGCATCCTGACGTCCTTCCACGTCAACTGACGACCCGCACATCGACAAAATCAACACCCTGGTGCGGGCAAATCGACGTCTGACCGTCAGGAGCTGGCTGACGAGTGTGGGATATCAGTTGGATCTTGTTACGAGATTTTGACCGAAAATTGAAGATGCACCGCGTTGCTACGAAATTTGTGCCACGCCTGATGACGACGACGAAAAAAAGCCCATCGCGTCCAAGTTTGTCAGGAACTGCTTGATCGTTCAGAAGAAGATGAAAACTTTTTGTCAAGGATCATAACAGGTGGTGAATCATGGGTTTATGGTTATGACATTGAAACGAAGGTCCACCGTCCCAATGGATGGGTGAAACATCCCCAGACTCAAAAAAAGCTCGCCAAGTTCGATCCAAGGTCAAGGTGATGCTGACAGTTTTCTTCGATGCTAAGGGTGTTGTTCACCACGAGTACCTCCCCGAAGGCTCCACAGTGAACCAGATTTACTACATTGAAGTTCTGAAACGTCTGAGGGACGCCATCCGTCGCAAAAGGCCAGAAATGTGGAGGAGTGGCGACTGGTTTTTCCATCACGACAACGCTTCAGCCCTCAGAACTCGTGAGTTTTTGGCCAAACACTCGATCACTGTTCTTCCCCACCCCTACCACCTGACCTTGCTCCTTGCGATTTTTTTTGTTCCCGAACTCAAAAGACCCTTGAAAAGAAGAAGATTTGAGACGATTCCCGAGATTAAGGCAAATGCGACGAAGGAGTTGGAGGACATTACAAAAGAAGCGAACCAGAACTGTTTCAACAAGTGGAAACACCGTTGGGATAAGTGTGTGCGTTGGGGAGGAGAGTACTTTGAAGGGGTCCCAGAACTGTAACTTCTAAATAAAGTACTTTTGTTTTATGACGTCAGTCCGTGTATTTTTTTTTTAAATAAAATGCTTTATTATAAAAGGATGGTAAAACGATTATTTAGTCTCTAGCTTTCAATAACGTTCATTACTTTAGTAACCCAAGGTTTGATGATACGGAAATACAAATTGATAATGTGGGATAAAGCTCTTTCGTTGACAATATATATTCCCAGGATCTAGAAATTCACACACGAATTTGGTTTTTTTCATCGGCATTTCAGGCGGACTTAAGTCCCTCGTATTATCTCTTTGTGGCAAAACTAGTAGGGTCTATCTGCCGCTACTCCTAATTTTGAACTGCCAATCAAAGGCAAATGAACTCTTGGGTGCTGTTTACCAACAAATAGTATGACTTACCGACAACCTTAAAACGTTCCTACGAATGAAAGAGCGAGCATTTTCGACACCAGGTTTCGATTCCTCGACTTGTAGGTTATGAAGCGATCGTCCTAACCATCAGGAAGGAATACTGATATAACGCTATGGTTTGAAGAACACACACAAAACCTTTGAGCCTCGTACTCAAGTAACACTGTGCATTGAACGATTTGTTTTTAAACACAGTACATCTGGCAAACAAAACGTTTTTCTTGAAGTACTTTTCACGAGCATAAAATAAATAAATTATACGGTCATAAAAAACAAAGATAAATTGCTTTATTCATTAAGCGAAAATCTATATAACGAACTACCTGTGCTTTCCATATCGTATAGATAAAACCCCTAATTTTAGTGTTCAGAGCTCAGAACATACAGCTCAGAAACACATTTGTACAATTTTGTTTTGAAATCTTAAAATGCAACCATGTTCTGTCTACCATACGAGTATTAATTAAAACATATATACACATATATACATACCTAGAATGGATATAACCATCACTTCTAATTTCAACACACTGAGAATTTCCAAAAGCTCTCAGAATTTCACTTTATTTCACGAAGATTAATCTGATTTTATTTCAGTGTAAAGTTTCACTGTCTCAATCTTCAGAAATGAAAAAGCGAAATACTATTATCCACAAACACCTATACCTACAATATCAGAATCTTGCGCAAGACAACTACAGATTTCTATAATAGCCGTCCCTAATTCGCTTCTTCTTTGTGGGTATGTTGGATTTTAGATACTTAGAGGATCAGGTGCAACAGACCTCTTATTATACCAGTTCTAGGCGTCTAGTGCATGGTGGCCAGCTTGATTTATATTTCTTAAATATATATTCATAGGAGAGGTACTTAGGACTATGTTGTTCATCACGTACGTGGTATCTGTCGAGATCACATAATAAATCATTTTTATGCCAAATTTTAAAAAAATAATTTAGTGCATTATGCAAGAGTCTTATAGATATTGTCTCTGTGTTTGCATACTTGTGCATAAATGTGAATGAAGTATTGCGGGTACTTTATAAGCTGAAGTTAAGATTGAATTTTGTATTATGTCTATCCAGGCTGGACATGCGTATTCTATTATATGTCTAATGTATGTTTTGTAAATTTTATTACATTATCAGGTGATGTACCTTGATTTTTTACCTGACAGACTTCTTGCACAACTTGCTTTTTTTTCCAGATTCTAGTCAGGATATTGTTAGTATGTTGTATCCACGTTAATATGATATCGTAAGTTAATCCTAAAAATTGAACCATAGTAACAGTCTGTAAAATTGATCCATTCATGTATAACTTTGGTGGATCTTTTTTTCAGTTTATTTAATCTGGTGAATGGTATTACTTGGTTTTTCAGAATATTTATTTTTATTCTATATTTCTGGCAGTATTCTTCTAAACTATCCAGGACTGGTTGGAGGTTCGTTGCTGCTATTGGAGGAGTGGGGACACTTTTCCAGACCGCTACATCGTCAGCAAATTGTGATGCAAAACCTTTAGGTCCGACAGTGGTATATTACTGACATACATGATACACCCTTGTGCTAATTAATTGTAACAAGACGGAAAATTGCGATTTTTCAATTTTTTGCATCTTATTTCTGAGAATCCAAAAATTACTCACAAATTTCTACATGATATGACCGTCTTATTTTTCAGATCATTAATCCGCTTTGGCATCGAGTCCACGAGTTGTCTGCAATCTTAAATAATTTTTGATCGCGGTACCACACCTCAATTATGACCTTAATTAGCTTATCTTTCGTAGTACAGTCTTTTCCCCGAGGCCTCGCATGGCCAAGCGTGTTAAGGTGTGTGACTCGTAATCTGAGGGTTGGGGTTCGCATCCCCGTCGCGACGTTATAATGTTCAGTCAATCCCACTATTCGTTGGTAAAAAGAGTAGCCCAAGAGATGGCGGTGGGTGCTGATGACTAGCTGCCTTCCCTCTAGTCTTACACTACTAAATTAGAGACGGCTAGCACAGATAGCCCCTCGAGTAGCTTTATGCGAAATACAAAAACAAACCTCGTAGGGTGTGGATATACAAGTGTTTGTTTTGTTTACCACAACTTCGCTCTGTTGATGGATCTTCACCAAATTCAACATGAAGATATGTGTTTCCATGAAGAGATACATGTAAATTTACAGTTTCATATTTTGTGTTTTGCCTTTTCTATGAGAGTTCTCGGTTTTAAAAGAATATATATGTAACTTATAAATATAAATAACTTTCATGTCCTAAGATAACTTTTATTAATCATGAATTTACATGACTTCCATCCAGCTAGTTTCATTAAATGGATAGGTTGGTTCTTTGTTTTTAATTTTGTGCAAAGCTACAAGAGGGCTATCCGCGCTAGCCGTCTGTAATTTTGCAGTGTAAGACAAAAGGAAGGCAGATAGTCATCACCACCCACCGCCAACTCTTGGGCTACTTTTTTTTTTATCAACGAATAGTGAGATAAACCGTCACTTTATAACGACCTGACGGCTGAAAGGGAGAACATGTTTTTTGAGAAAGGGATTCGAATCCATCATCCTGAAATTACGAGTAATAAGTATCATAAATTTCATACATATTAATATTTAATTAAATCCTAAATTAAAATTTCCCATTATTTCAAATTATAATACGTAACAATATATCAGATGTTAGTATCGCTGTATAAGTTAGCGTAAAATGAGAACAGCAATTGTAATTTATACATTGTTGGACGCACGTTACCACAGGCTCGAGAGATAGAACATTACAGGTAATGAATATTCTAATATCATACAGTTGTGTATATTAACCCTAATGAAGCAGTAAATTCGAAAGGTTTGTTAAATCTTAAAATACCTTCATATGTGTGTACTTATAGATTATATATTAGTTACATCTCTAATATATAGGTCGTTTTATTTTCTAGAGTTAAATAAATTCAAAGTTACTGCTGTTCGCTTATTTGAAATTGGTAAAATCAGTTTACTAATATTGTTTAGATATGAAAGCACTATCATAGCATATTATTGCAATAAATATTGTCTACCCTACAACATTACTCTCTTATTAACCGTTAGTAACGGATTTGTGCAGAATGAGTTCAATTTGAAATAGTTCGAAAGCCAGAGAGAAACACTTGACATGTTGAAAAACGTTTGTTCTAAAACTAACATCTTTTTCGGAGTTATTCTGGTGTGTCTGTTTGTTGTTATTAAAACAGACACCCAGGACATTATATTTCAAAAAAATACTTCAACGAAAGGAAAAATCTATGCTTTAGATGAAAAGAACAACACTTATACTCCGATGTCTAATTCCCAATGGCGGGTCTTCATACGGAAACTAACCAACACAGGTAAAAAAACCAATTCTTCCTATATTAAATCTATTAGGAACCAGCAGTGTTTTAGCCAACCTGACAATCAATAATGATTATATTCTTTACCTGTCACATGATTTCAGTTTGGTCTGATTGTGCGTCCCGTTGTAATATACATATGTACCGACCCAAGTGGAACACAAATGTCTGAGGAATTAACACTAGAAATCGGCGTTTCACAAAAGTATTTAGGCGAATAAATCATAAAGTTTAGTGATATTATCATTAAGTTTACCTATATATATTTCACCAAAGTAATTTATATAACACGTCAATGTTAGTTTCGTTGGTGATAGCATGAACTTTCACTATTTTTGTCATTGAATTGAAAAATATTAACTTATAAGATTTTCAAATATATTACACTGATCATTGTTTGAGCGTTTGAATTATATATCGATATACTGAATAACTCAACTTCATTCGTACTAAATTAGGTAATTCGTAACCAAGACCGCATTATCATGGTTTATAACAAAGTTGGTTTATCAGGTAAACATTCTTCTAAGGATGATACGATACCTTCCAACTGTAGATGTTGAATAAATTTTCATACAAGAACCAATACATATTCTTGTTTTGATCTGTTCTGAAATGAAAAGCCGGGGGACTAACGTGGAACTTCAATAAAAATGATTGTGAGAAATATATCAGTATTGATGTAAAGTTGGCCAATGATCTGTGCAAAAATAATGAAAATTTAATAATCTTCAAATATCCTATCGTTAAAAGTGTTCTTGTCTTCCATTATAATAAACCTTTAACTCATTTATTTTCACCAACAATTATTAGTAGCTCGTGCAGTAGTTAATTGAGCTGATTTGTACGCAATATAGTTTAGATGCTTTTCTGGATATGATTAAATCATTCAAGTGGAAAAGGTTAGATGATTTCAACAGTACAAACTAACTTTTAGAGATGATGCAGTTGAAGATATTTTTTATAATAGCTTTCACATGTACTTATTTCATTAATTGATGCGTGTTTTTTTTTTGTTTTTTTACAGAACGTGGTAGTTCGATGACAAAACAACACTGTCATCTCGTGGAAAAGATTTCAACATAACAACATACGAAGAGGAACTACCAACGCTGAAGGAAGACAAGAACATTGAATACGAAAGAGAAAATAATAGAAGGAACATAAATCGTTTATTTGAAAATGCATCATTATTTAAATTTATAATTTTTTTTATTGCTTTTATGTTTGTGATGATTCTAATAAATGCATGTTTTAAGTATTATCGTTTTGTATTTTAAATGTTGTTATTTTTATCATTTAATCACTTTCTGTTTTAAATGTTGTGTAATTTTCATCATGTTATTACTATATTTTATATGTTGTGTTTTTTTATTCCAATAAATTTTAGGTTCACGAAAATTGTATATAATGTAGGAGAACGTCACAAAGTGAATGGTCTTTCACACCCACATAGATATGAAGATCTAATGATTTATACTAAAGAATGAACTATCCAATCATGTCCTACTGTTGATGTTGAATAAATTATCAGTAGCTCGTGCAGTAGTTAATTTAGCTGATTTGTACGCAATATAGTTCAGATGCTTTTCTGGATATGATTAAATCATTCAAGTGGAAAAGTCCAGATGATTTCAACAGTACAAAACTAACTTTTTAGAGATGATGCAGTTGAAGATATATTTTATAATAGCTTTCACATGTACTTATTTCATTAATTTGATGCGTGTTTTTTTTTACAGAATGTGGTAGTTTCTCTTTGCAATTGTACTATTTTTTTTCAAGGACTATTTGTAACCATCCTTTATAAAATTTTAGCCTTTATATATAACATTATTTAACTAATTTGCTTGTATTAAAACTGAACATATTTGTATATTAAAGATATTATTCTCATAAATCACAGAGAAACCTTCAGCTATAACACCCCTTGAAACATTTCATGAAGCCAAGGATAACAAAGAATTATTCTCGAAAGAAGAAAGACATATCATAACATAAAAAACCATAACTTCATATGAAGACATTTATCGTGCAATGACAAACACAAAACTATTATCTCCTGGAAGAAAAATCAACATGACAATATACGAAAAGGAACTGCCAATGGAGAAGGAAGATCGGAACAGTGAAAACGAAATAGAAAATTATATGTTCAACAATACAAGCAGCATATTTCATATATTTGAAAATGCATCCTTCTTTAAATTTCTAATCCTTTTAATTGCTTTTCTGTTTGTCATAATTCTGATAAATGCATGTTTCAAGTATTATCACTTTTGTATTTTAAATGTTCTTGTGTTACTTTGGCCACTTTATCACTTTTGTATTTTAAATGTTCTTGTGTTATTTTAATAATTTTATCACTTTTGTATTTTAAATGTTCTTGTGTTACTTTAATAATTTTATCACTTTTGTATTTTAAATGTTGTTGTGTTATTTTGGCTACTTTATCACTTTTGTATTTTAAATGTTGCTGTGTTATTTTACCACTTTATCAATTTTGTATTTTAAATGTTGTTGTGTTATTTTGGCCATTTTATCACTTTTGTATTTTAAATGTTGTTGTGTTATTTTACCACTTTATCACTTTATTGTATTTTAAATGTTGTTGTGTTATTTTACCACTTTATCACTTTTGTATTTTAAATGTTCTTGTGTTATTTAACACTTTATCATCTTTTGTATTTTAAATGTTCTTGTGTTATTTTAATAATTTTATCACTTTGTATTTTAAATGTTCTTGTGTTATTTTACTAATTTTATCACTTTTTGTATTTTAAATGTTGTTGTGTTATTTTACCACTTTATCACTTTTGTATTTTAAATGTTGTTGTGTTATTTTATTACTTTATCACTTTTTTTGTATTTTAAATGTTCTTGTGTTATTTTAGCCAATTTATCACTTTTGTATTTTAAATGTTCTTGTGTTATTTTGGCTACTTTTATCACTTTTGTATTTTAAATGTTGTTGTGTTATTTTGGCCACTTTATCACTTTTGTATTTTAAATGTTGTTGTGTTATTTTACTACTTTATCACTTTTGTATTTTAAATGTTCTTGTGTTATTTTTAATACACTTTATCACTTTTGTATTTTAAATGTTCTTGTGTTATTTTATTACTTTATCACTTTTTTGTATTTTAAATGTTCTTGTGTTATTTTACCACTTTTATCACTTTTGTATTTTAAATGTTCTTGTGTTATTTTGGCCAATTTTATCACTTTTTGTATTTTAAATGTTCTTGTGTTATTTTACACTTTATCACTTTTGTATTTTAAATGTTCTTGTGTTATTTTGTGCACTTTATCACTTTTGTATTTTAAATGTTCTTGTGTTATTTTAATAATTTTATCACTTTTGTATTTTAAATGTTGTTGTGTTATTTTGGCCACTTTTATCACTTTTGTATTTTAAATGTTCTTGTGTTATTTTGGCCACTTTATCACTTTTGTATTTTAAATGTTCTTGTGTTATTTTACTAATTTTATCACTTTTTGTATTTTAAATGTTGTTGTGTTATTTTATTACTTTATCACTTTTGTATTTTAAATGTTCTTGTGTTATTTTACTAATTTTATCACTTTTGATTTTAAATGTTCTTGTGTTATTTTACCACTTTTATCACTTTTGTATTTTAAATGTTCTTGTGTTATTTTACTAATTTTATCACTTTTGTATTTTAAATGTTCTTGTGTTATTTTACCACTTTATCACTTTGTATTTTAAATGTTGCTGTTATTTTTATCATCACTTTGTATTTTAAATGTTGCTGTGTTATTTTTTTTTTATCACTTTTGTATTTTAAATGTTGTTGTGTTATTTTTTTATCACTTTTGTATTTTAAATGTTGTTGTGTTATTTTTTTTTATCACTTTTTGTATTTTAAATGTTGTTGTTTTATTTTTCTTAACCACTTTATCACTTTATGTATTTTAAATGTTGTTGTTTTATTTTACTTACTTTTATCACTTTGTATTTTAAATGTTGTTGTGTTATTTTTTTTTATCACTTTGTATTTTAAATGTTGTTGTGTTATTTTTTTATCACTTTGTATTTTAAATGTTGTTGTGTTATTTTTTTTATCACTTTTGTATTTTAAATGTTGTTGTGTTATTTTTTTATCACTTTGTATTTTAAATGTTGTTGTGTTATTTTTTTTATCACTTTTGTATTTTAAATGTTGTTGTGTTATTTTTTATCACTTTGTATTTTAAATGTTGCTGTGTTATTTTATCACTTTGTATTTTAAATGTTGCTGTGTTATTTTTTTTTTATCACTTTTATATTTTAAATGTTGTTGTTTTACTTTTGACCACTTTATCACTTTTGTATTTTAAATGTTGTTGTTTTACTTTTACTAATTTTATCACTTTGTATTTTAAATGTTGTTGTTTTATTTATTACACTTTATCACTTTGTATTTTAAATGTTGTTGTTTTATTTTGACCACTTTATCACTTTTGTATTTTAAATGTTGTTGTTTTATTTTATTAATTTTATCACTTTGTATTTTAAATGTTGTTGTGTTACTTTATTAATTTTATCACTTTTTGTATTTTAAATGTTGTTGTGTTATTTTTTATCACTTTGTATTTTAAATGTTGTTGTGTTATTTTTTTATCACTTTTGTATTTTAAATGTTGTTGTGTTATTTTTTTATCACTTTTGTATTTTAAATGTTGTTGTTTTATTTTACACTTTATCACTTTTGTATTTTAAATGTTGTTGTGTTATTTTTTACTTTATCACTTTTGTATTTTAAATGTTGTTGTGTTATTTTTTATCACTTTTGTATTTTAAATGTTGTTGTGTTATTTTTTTATCACTTTGTATTTTAAATGTTGTTGTGTTATTTTTTATCACTTTGTATTTTAAATGTTGTTGTTTTACTTTTATTACACTTTATCACTTTTTGTATTTTAAATGTTGTTGTTTTATTTTTACCCACTTTATCACTTTTGTATTTTAAATGTTGTTGTGTTATTTTTTTTTTTGTATTTTAAATGTTGTTGTGTTATTTTTTTTATCACTTTTGTATTTTAAATGTTGTTGTTTTACTTTACTAATTTTATCACTTTTGTATTTTAAATGTTGTTGTTATTTTTTTATCAATTTTGTATTTTAAATGTTGTTGTGTTATTTTTTTATCACTTTTGTATTTTAAATGTTGTTGTGTTATTTTTTTTTATCACTTTTATATTTTAAATGTTGTTGTGTTATTTTTTTATCACTTTGTATTTTAAATGTTGTTGTTTTATTTTGGCTAATTTTATCACTTTGTATTTTAAATGTTGTTGTTATTTTTTTATCACTTTGTATTTTAAATGTTGTTGTGTTATTTTTTTTTATCACTTTGTATTTTAAATGTTGTTGTGTTATTTTTTTTATCACTTTTTGTATTTTAAATGTTGTTGTGTTATTTTTTTGTTTTATCAATTTTGTATTTTAAATGTTGTTGTTTTATTTTACTAATTTTATCACTTTGTATTTTAAATGTTGTTGTGTTATTTTACCACTTTATCACTTTGTATTTTAAATGTTGTTGTGTTATTTTTTTTTATCACTTTGTATTTTAAATGTTGTTGTGTTATTTTACCCAAAAATTTTATCACTTTTGTATTTTAAATGTTGTTGTTTTTATTTTATTACACTTTATCACTTTTGTATTTTAAATGTTGTTGTGTTATTTTTTATCACTTTGTATTTTAAATGTTGTTGTGTTATTTTTTTTATCACTTTGTATTTTAAATGTTGTTGTGTTATTTTTTATCACTTTTAGTATTTTAAATGTTGTTGTGTTATTTTTTTTATCACTTTGTATTTTAAATGTTGTTGTGTTATTTTTTTTATCACTTTGTATTTTAAATGTTGTTGTGTTATTTTTTTTATCACTTTGTATTTTAAATGTTGTTGTGTTATTTTTTTTATCACTTTGTATTTTAAATGTTGTTGTGTTATTTTTTTTATCACTTTGTATTTTAAATGTTGTTGTGTTATTTTACTAATTTTATCACTTTGTATTTTTAAATGTTGTTGTGTTATTTTACCACTTTTATCACTTTTGTATTTTAAATGTTGTTGTGTTATTTTACTAATTTTATCACTTTTAGATTTTAAATGTTGTTGTGTTATTTTATTACTTTATCACTTTGTATTTTAAATGTTGTTGTGTTATTTTACTTATCACTTTTGTATTTTAAATGTTGTTGTGTTATTTTACACTTTTATCACTTTTGTAGATTTTAAATGTTGTTGTGTTATTTTACACTTTATCACTTTTGTATTTTTAAATGTTGTTGTGTTATTTTAATAATTTTATCAATTTCTCAGATTTTAAATGTTGTTGTGTTATTTTGGCCAATTTTATCAATTTTTATTAGTATTTTAAATGTTGTTGTGTTATTTTGGCCACTTTATCAATTTTGTATTTTAAATGTTGTTGTGTTATTTTGGCCACTTTATCACTTTGTATTTTAAATGTTGTTGTGTTATTTTACACTTTATCACTTTTGTATTTTAAATGTTGTTGTGTTATTTTGGCCAATTTTATCACTTTTGTATTTTAAATGTTGTTGTGTTATTTTGGCCACTTTTATCACTTTTGTATTTTAAATGTTGTTGTGTTATTTTGGCTTTTATCACTTTTGTATTTTAAATGTTGTTGTGTTATTTTATTTTATCACTTTGTATTTTTAAATGTTCTTGTGTTATTTTTTTACTTTATCACTTTTGTTGTTTTAAATGTTCTTGTGTTATTTTAATTACTTTATCACTTTTTTATATTTTAAATGTTCTTGTGTTATTTTAACCATTTTATCACTTTTGTATTTTAAATGTTCTTGTGTTATTTTACACTTTATCACTTTTTTGTATTTTAAATGTTCTTGTGTTATTTTGGCCACTTTATCACTTTTTGTATTTTAAATGTTCTTGTGTTATTTTAATAATTTTATCACTTTTGTATTTTAAATGTTCTTGTGTTATTTTACTACTTTATCACTTTGTATTTTAAATGTTCTTGTGTTATTTTAACTTTTATCACTTTGTATTTTAAATGTTCTTGTGTTATTTTACCGCTAATTTTATCACTTTTTTTGTATTTTAAATGTTCTTGTGTTATTTTATTAATTTTATCACTTTTGTATTTTAAATGTTCTTGTGTTATTTTGGCTTACTTTATCACTTTTGTATTTTAAATGTTCTTGTGTTATTTTACCACTTTATCAATTTCTTTTGTATTTTAAATGTTCTTGTGTTATTTTACCAATTTTATCACTTTTGTATTTTAAATGTTCTTGTGTTATTTTACTAATTTTATCACTTTGTATTTTAAATGTTCTTGTGTTATTTTATTACTTTATCACTTTTTATTTTAAATGTTCTTGTGTTATTTTACTAATTTTATCACTTTTTGTATTTTAAATGTTCTTGTGTTATTTTACACTTTATCACTTTTGTATTTTAAATGTTCTTGTGTTATTTTACTAATTTATCACTTTTTTGTATTTTAAATGTTCTTGTGTTATTTTACACTTTATCACTTTTGTATTTTAAATGTTCTTGTGTTATTTTACTAATTTTATCACTTTTTTGTATTTTAAATGTTCTTGTGTTATTTTACTACTTTATCACTTTTTGTATTTTAAATGTTCTTGTGTTATTTTATTACTTTTATCACTTTTGTATTTTAAATGTTCTTGTGTTATTTTACCACTTTATCACTTTTGTATTTTAAATGTTCTTGTGTTATTTTACACTTTATCACTTTTTTGTATTTTAAATGTTCTTGTGTTATTTTACTACTTTTATCACTTTTGTATTTTAAATGTTCTTGTGTTATTTTACTACTTTATCACTTTTGTATTTTAAATGTTCTTGTGTTATTTTACACTTTATCACTTTTTGTATTTTAAATGTTCTTGTGTTATTTTACCACTTTTATCACTTTTGTATTTTAAATGTTCTTGTGTTATTTTATAACTTTATCACTTTTGTATTTTAAATGTTCTTGTGTTATTTTAATACTTTATCACTTTTGTATTTTAAATGTTCTTGTGTTATTTTACTACATTTTATCACTTTTATATTTTAAATGTTCTTGTGTTATTTTACTAATTTATCACTTTTGTATTTTAAATGTTCTTGTGTTATTTTGGCCACTTTATCACTTTTGTATTTTAAATGTTCTTGTGTTATTTTTAATACACTTTATCACTTTTGTATTTTAAATGTTCTTGTGTTATTTTAACACTTTATCACTTTTGTATTTTAAATGTTGTTGTGTTATTTTACTACTTTTATCACTTTTGTATTTTAAATGTTCTTGTGTTATTTTGGCCACTTTATCACTTTTGTATTTTAAATGTTCTTGTGTTATTTTGGCACTTTATCACTTTTGTATTTTAAATGTTCTTGTGTTATTTTGGCACTTTATCACTTTGTATTTTAAATGTTCTTGTGTTATTTTATTAATTTTATCACTTTGTATTTTAAATGTTCTTGTGTTATTTTAATAATTTTATCACTTTTGTATTTTAAATGTTCTTGTGTTATTTTACACTTTATCACTTTTGTATTTTAAATGTTCTTGTGTTATTTTACCACTTTATCACTTTTGTATTTTAAATGTTCTTGTGTTATTTTAATTTAATTTTATCACTTTTGTATTTTAAATGTTCTTGTGTTATTTTACTAATTTTATCACTTTTGTATTTTAAATGTTCTTGTGTTATTTTACACTTTATCACTTTATCACTTTTTGTATTTTAAATGTTCTTGTGTTATTTCTTGTGTTATTTTTACACTTTATCACTTTTGTATTTTAAATGTTCTTGTGTTATTTTACTAATTTTATCACTTTTGTATTTTAAATGTTGTTGTGTTATTTTGGCTACTTTATCACTTTTGTATTTTAAATGTTCTTGTGTTATTTTTATCACTTTTGTACTTTATCACTTTTGTTGTTTTTAAATGTTCTTGTGTTATTTTGGCCAATTTTATCACTTTTGTATTTTAAATGTTCTTGTGTTATTTTGGCCACTTTATCACTTTTGTATTTTAAATGTTCTTGTGTTATTTTACTACTTTATCACTTTTTTTGTATTTTAAATGTTCTTGTGTTATTTTAACACTTTATCACTTTTGTATTTTAAATGTTCTTGTGTTATTTTACCACTTTTATCACTTTTGTATTTTAAATGTTCTTGTGTTATTTTACACTTTATCACTTTGTATTTTAAATGTTCTTGTGTTATTTTACACTTTATCACTTTTTTGTATTTTAAATGTTCTTGTGTTATTTTAACACTTTTATCACTTTTGTATTTTAAATGTTCTTGTGTTATTTTGGCCACTTTATCACTTTTGTATTTTAAATGTTCTTGTGTTATTTTACACTTTTATCACTTTTGTATTTTAAATGTTCTTGTGTTATTTTATTAATTTTATCACTTTTTTGTATTTTAAATGTTCTTGTGTTATTTTACTACTTTCATCACTTTTTGTATTTTAAATGTTCTTGTGTTATTTTATTACACTTTATCACTTTTGTATTTTAAATGTTCTTGTGTTATTTTACCACTTTATCACTTTTTTTATTTTAAATGTTCTTGTGTTATTTTATTAATTTTATCACTTTTGTATTTTAAATGTTCTTGTGTTATTTTACAATTTTATCACTTTGTATTTTAAATGTTCTTGTGTTATTTTATTACTTTTATCACTTTTGTATTTTAAATGTTCTTGTGTTATTTTACCACTTTTATCACTTTTGTATTTTAAATGTTGTTGTTTTATTTTGTACTTTATCACTTTGTATTTTAAATGTTGTTGTGTTATTTTTTATCACTTTGTATTTTAAATGTTGTTGTGTTATTTTACTACTTTTATCACTTTGTATTTTTTAAATGTTGTTGTGTTATTTTATTAATTTTATCACTTTGTATTTTAAATGTTGTTGTGTTATTTTAATAATTTTATCACTTTTGTATTTTAAATGTTGTTGTGTTACTTTTTTTTTTATCACTTTGTATTTTAAATGTTGTTGTGTTATTTTTTTATCACTTTGTTATTTTAAATGTTGTTGTGTTATTTTTTTATCACTTTGTATTTTAAATGTTGTTGTTTTATTTTTTTTTATCACTTTTGTATTTTAAATGTTGTTGTGTTATTTTTTTTATCACTTTTGTATTTTAAATGTTGTTGTGTTACTTTTACCACTTTATCACTTTGTATTTTAAATGTTGTTGTGTTATTTTTATTTATCACTTTGTATTTTAAATGTTGTTGTGTTATTTTTTTATCACTTTTGTATTTTAAATGTTGTTGTGTTATTTTTTATCAATTTTGTATTTTAAATGTTGTTGTGTTATTTTTTATCCACTTTATCAAATTTTGTATTTTAAAATGTTGTTGTGTTATTTTTTTATCACTTTTGTATTTTAAATGTTGTTGTGTTATTTTTTTCATCAATTTTAAATGTTGTTGTGTTATTTTATTACTTTTATCACTTTTGTATTTTAAATGTTCTTGTGTTATTTTACTAATTTTATCACTTTTGTATTTTAAATGTTCTTGTGTTATTTTACTACTTTTATCACTTTTGTATTTTAAATGTTCTTGTGTTATTTTACCAACTTTATCACTTTTTGTATTTTAAATGTTCTTGTGTTATTTTGGCCACTTTATCACTTTTTTTGTATTTTAAATGTTCTTGTGTTATTTTTTGATACTTTATCACTTTTGTATTTTAAATGTTCTTGTGTTATTTTACACTTTATCACTTTTGTATTTTAAATGTTCTTGTGTTATTTTATACACTTTATCACTTTTGTATTTTAAATGTTCTTGTGTTATTTTAATTTTATCACTTTTGTATTTTAAATGTTGTTGTTTTATTTTATTTTATCACTTTTGTATTTTAAATGTTGTTGTGTTATTTTTTTATTTTATCTTTTTTGTATTTTAAATGTTGTTGTGTTATTTTTTTTATCACTTTTGTATTTTAAATGTTCTTGTGTTATTTTTACACTTTATCACTTTTATGTATTTTAAATGTTCTTGTGTTATTTTTATCACTTTATCACTTTGTATTTTAAATGTTGTTGTGTTTTTTTTTTATCACTTTTGTATTTTAAATGTTGCTGTGTTTTTTTTTTATCACTTTGTATTTTAAATGTTGTTGTTTTACTTTTAATTTTATCACTTTTGTATTTTAAATGTTGTTGTGTTATTTTACCACTTTATCACTTTGTATTTTTAAATGTTCTTGTGTTATATTTTTTTTATCACTTTGTATTTTAAATGTTGTTGTGTTATTTTTTTTTATCACTTTGTATTTTAAATGTTGTTTGTGTTATTTTTTTATCACTTTGTATTTTAAATGTTGTTGTGTTATTTTTTTTATCACTTTGTATTTTTAAATGTTGTTGTGTTATTTTTTTATCACTTTGTATTTTAAATGTTGTTGTGTTATTTTACACTTTATCACTTTGTATTTTAAATGTTCTTGTGTTATTTTTTTTTTTATCACTTTTGTATTTTAAATGTTGTTGTGTTATTTTTTTTATCACTTTGTATTTTAAATGTTGTTGTGTTACTTTATCATCACTTTTGTATTTTAAATGTTGTTGTGTTATTTTACACACTTTATCACTTTTGTATTTTAAATGTTGTTGTTTTACTTTGGCCACTTTATCACTTTGTATTTTAAATGTTGTTGTTTTATTTTTAACATTACTTTATCACTTTTTTGTATTTTAAATGTTCTTGTTTTATTTTATTACTTTATCACTTTTATATTTTAAATGTTCTTGTGTTATTTTACACTTTTATCACTTTTGTATTTTAAATGTTGCTGTGTTATTTTTTATCACTTTTTTATTTTAAATGTTGCCACTTTATCACTTTGTATTTTAAATGTTCTTGTGTTATTTTTTTATTTTTTTCACTTTGTATTTTAAATGTTCTTGTGTTATTTTGACACCACTTTATCACTTTTGTATTTTAAATGTTGTGTTATTTTTTTTATCACTTTGTATTTTAAATGTTGTTGTGTTATTTTTTTATCACTTTGTATTTTAAATGTTGTTGTGTTATTTTTTTTTATCACTTTTGTATTTTAAATGTTGTTGTGTTATTTTTTTATCACTTTGTATTTTAAATGTTGTTGTGTTATTTTTTACCACTTTATCACTTTGTATTTTAAATGTTGTTGTTTTACTTTGGCCACTTTATCACTTTGTATTTTAAATGTTGTTGTGTTATTTTTTTTTATCACTTTGTATTTTAAATGTTGTTGTGTTATTTTTTTTTCATCACTTTGTATTTTAAATTTTTGTGTTATTTTTTTATCACTTTTGTATTTTAAATGTTGCTGTGTTATTTTTTTTATCACTTTGTATTTTAAATGTTGCTGTGTTATTTTTTTTTATCACTTTTGTATTTTAAATGTTGTTGTGTTATTTTGGCCACTTTATCACTTTTGTATTTTAAATGTTGTTGTGTTATTTTGGCCACTTTATCACTTTTGTATTTTAAATGTTGTTGTGTTATTTTGGCCACAAAATAACAAGGAAAAATCATCTTATACAGATTATATTATAGAAGAAAAGAATGCTATCGACTCTAAACTTATCCATAATTTTGTAAAATTTGAGAAAAACTTTTCCCTGGTTTGCAAGTCTAGAGAGACCCCTGTTTAGCAGCATGTAATAAATTACTTTTAATTTAGTGACTCGTCTTCCCATGTCATTATTGTGATGATTTGTGTGTGAAAAACATTGAACTTTGTAACTGTGAAACTGTTGTTTTATAATAAATTTGATAAATGATAAATTCATTGAAATAAAATGTATGATAAGAACTTAGTTGTCATTTATTCTTTGACTGTCTTATCGTATGTGACTGGCTGGAGGGTTGGATAATGGATCAAACCTATCTGGCTAAAACACTGGCTAATATTGGCTACCAAAAAAATCATTTGGCTAATAGCCTGGATACAGAAGAATTTAGTCCAGGGTAAGCCCTGGAAAGGTTGTGATCCAAGAAAGTATGCTGTATGGAAAGACTCCCATCAATATCAGCACCACCACAGAGGGGATTATGTCCATTAAAATCCTCCAGGATTTAGAAGAGAGATGATGAACTATTCAATAAGGGAATCAAAATCTGACTAATCATAGATCTCTTCAGGAGACAGGTGGAGAGGACAAATTATGATGGTACAACCCAAGGAAGCACAGATGGCTACAGCCTCCAATGGTGTATTGAGCAGCAAAGACAGGGCAGGCACATGCTTATCAAACAGCAGTGCCACCCCTTCATGCACTAGTTCATCACAGAATCTGTCATTTATGTACAAAGAAAACTGCCAAAAGGTGACTGCATCAGCAGGTCTCAGAAATGTTTCCTGTAAGGAGACACACACAGGATAAGAATATTGTTCAGTAAATGGGGTATCCATAATGAGATAAGAATATTTCAGTGCTTATTGTCCCACCCATCACAGAGCCCTATAAGAGTATGCACTGTAATGCCAAAAAAAACAATGCAGCAACATTAGGGTTTTCATGACCACTATACCAAAACATCAACAATCAGACATAATGTCTACAACACCTGTTAAGAACATCCAATACTGGTACTTGGTTGATCCTAGCTCAACTGGACCAGCTGACTGACCATGAGAGGGCCATCCCAAGGTTATCCATCTTTAGGGATTCAAGACCAAAGATGATGTGTTGGAGTTGAACCTCTAAACCACCAGAATCCATTCCTCCCCTTCAAGGTTGCCATGCAGAACAAAACACTTGGGTGGATGTTCAGATTCCAGAGGAGGTAAACTGAAACTACAGAACCTTTTCTACGAGGTTCCCTCACCAGATACATGAACCCACCAAAAGGGGAAGTCATTTCCATAATTATTCACAAATACACATGGAGTGCATTGAAGTTATAATCTATATTTGGTTTTGTGAAGTACAGTATACCCTTACCTATTCGCGGTTCCCCATTCGCGGCCCCGCATATTCGCGGGTTAGGCTCTTAACCCTATCGCATCGTATGCCGGTATACCAGACTAGCGTCATAACGTCATAAAAACAAATGCTAGGTAAACCGGGTTTTTGTAGGTCATAGAGACTAAAAGCGCTTTTCGAGGGTATGTCTGTATTTACTCTCTGAAGCAGTTTTATCGATTGACGTCTTTATCGAACAATTATTACTGAATTGTACTGTACTGTATTATTATTACCCAAACTGTGCGTACTGTATTTATCTGTCTAAGTTTGCCTTTAAATTTGTTCCACTTTCTGTCAATTCTACTACATGTGTTGTACGCATAGAAAATGACTTTATGGTACAGTAATACAGTATGGGTAACTATACTATGTACGTTTCTTTTTGATTAAAATATTGTTGTAGTACAAAATTAAAATGTGTTTACATTATCATTACTACATTAGTGAAATACATGACTGCATGCAATATTACTACATTATTACTGTATTAATGAGTAAGAGTGTCTTTAGAAAGTGTCTGGGAAGCATTTAGTACCGTATATAATCTCATACATAGAAGTTTTAAAACTGCATCCAGAACGTAACCCCCCACGAATAGCGAGGGAATACTGTACTTCATTTCAATTTAACCCTTTCATTAGAATATTTTCAAATTTCACATACGAAATCTTAGTAACCTGCAGATAATTATGAAATGTTTTTAAAGAAAAAACTTCTGTTACTCAAATCAAAATCTCTATTCATACTTGATATATCTGACTGACAACCACTATAAAAATTAGGAAGTAACTATAAATTATAATGCTTACTTTCCAGAATGACTACAAATTATAACTTGTAAACACAAATATTTAATTTAAATAGCTTAAATGTCATAACATACACTAATCCCTTTTGCAACAGGCTCAGCACAGTATAAGAGTTTGTGTACACATTCACACACATTATTTGCACTATAACTTCTAATGGACTTTGAGTAAAGATTACAAGTATTCTGTTTACACAAATTCTGATTTTTTAAAGAAATATTTTACCAAAGATTTGTTTGATAAAATAGTTTTTTCATTATCAGTCTGAATGCAAAACAATTTCTTGTTATAATTATAAAAACTCTTAGTCCCCAAAATCTGGAATATTTGCATCATCTCTAAAACCTCAAAGGTTTGTTTTCAGTAAAACTGTATATATTATTTTCTATACTCTAATAGTTAGGGGTCTGTCACTTAACCAACCTCATAAGCATCATAAAAAAAAAAAAGGAAATAAATACAAATTACACTTTCTTGCTAGAATAACAACATATCATAAACATACAAATGTTTAGTTACGTAGCTCAAGTCTCATAATAGCAAACTAAAGGAAGCTTTCTACTTAAAAATGTTGATAGGACTGGGTGATTAGTGGAATATGCAAAATAATTAAAAATCAGGCTCATTAATCAATTATAATTCAACTACTTATTCTCGAGATGATTTTATAACAATTCTAAAGATATAGAAAAACAACAAAACAGAGCACAATTTGCCCAGTATATAGTTTTGTGCTTAACAAAAAACACAGTAAAAGCTGTCTGAGGCAAAATCTCACAGGACTGTGAAAAATTTCCGGCTTAGACAGTGAGTGTGCATTTCCTTAATTACATACAATTTTTGAACGGAACGTTATACTAGTTTGACTCAAGGGAAATGAGATGTTTGTGAATAATGTTATTCTACTGTTTATGCTAGTTATTAGAATAAGAGCATTAATAGACATTCAAAATATACAAAAGTACACAATCTTAAACAAATTTATTTGAAGAAATTATTCAATTTCAACTTTGTCTAATGGGCTTTCTCATGCAATTAAAGAGTGCCAATTCTATGGTATTTTCATGAAGTTCATATTCCCTATTCATTTGTAATGAAGGAGGAATTTCTATTTCCTCACTATCTTTTCAATTTTGTTCTACTTCAAAATCTCTCACACTGTTATCTTGTATTTCTATATAGATTTTAAATCAATTTCAGTTTCAGTTAAAACATTCTTGTCAACATACACAAAAATTTCTGCATTCACAGAATCATCTGCAATCTTCTCAATCAGAGTTTGAATTTCACTAAAATCACCATAACAAACAACTTCTCCACAATTTCTGCCATTATTGAGAATAAATCCAGTTTCAAAAGCACTTTATTATGCATTAATCTTTTATACATTTGATGGAATGATTTAAAAATGCATTTGAATCTAACACTACAATTTTCATGGTAATTTCAGATGCTCTCTTACAGTCGTCCATGTTTGCAATAATATGCTGAAGCATAAATTTTCTGTATTTCAATTTTATACACTGTATAATTCTATTACCTAGTGGCTGTAGAACTGATGTTGTATACAGAGGAGGAAAGACTAAACGAACATTTCAAAGTTGAACTTTTGGATAGCAAGTTGCATTACCTAGGAAAAGTAGAGTATTCCTATTTCCTTCTTCCATTCTTTTGTTTAATTTGTTAAAAAATTCCTCAAATATAGCACTTGTCATCCATGATTTATTATTTGCTTTCCATTCCACAGGAAGTTGATTCTTCCTTAAATTTTTGAAACAACATAGATTTTCACTTTTACATATTACCCATGGTTTCTCTAGTTTTCCCATCAGCAAATACAACCAAAAGTACAGTCAATTGTTCTTCCGAATAGCAACCTCCAGAATAATGACGGAAGAAAAAAGAACAGAATATACTTAACTAATACTTACTGTAACAAAATGTCTGAGAATCTATTAATATTTAGACAGGTTGTTAATTGAACAATAATTTATTATTATTTTAAAAAATTAATATTTAAACAAAAACATGTTTCTACCTTACTCAGGTTCTAATCCTATTTGCTAATAAACGAGATAGGTGAAAGAGTTTTCCATCTGCATTATGCAGCTTCTGCCATATAGAGAGCCTTTTATAAAAGAAATCTTAAGATAATGCTGCAAAATTTTGATGTTTCCAGCTTAGACAGGTTTTACTGTATAACATTTTGACCCCTTCGATATTACATTCCTACAGAGTTTTTCATTCCGTACTTATAACATGACCATTGTAAGAGGCCTAGCTGCATTTCTTTGATTCACTGACTCAAGCTGTGCTGATAAACTATGAACAGGCCAAAATGCAGTCCTCAGCAGAAGGTATGAACAATCAAAGCATTTAATGTAAAAGAAAAGAAACCTATAATGCACACACATACACTTCTAAGATAGTCTGAATAATAAAACAGTAATATCTAGAAATCCTAGCTTAAACAGTTGATTATATATGTGAACCAGACACTAACTGAATAGGATTAACAAGAATGATATAATTTTAAAAAAATATATTTTGATTGCTGGATAGTACAAATGCAACAATTCATTCATATTAATCAAAAATTGCCACAGTTTGAATAATTGTTTGTTTGGTTTCTTTGTAATAGTCTGAACCAAAAAGTTTTAATTTTTAAAACATTTTGTCACAGAAAGAGGAGCCACACTTATTTCATTATACATGTAAAAACAATAAGAAACAACACTTGCTGTGGAATCTAACTGTTAGCACAACTTCTCACCACTTTATGACCATATTGCTTGTTAGTAACATAACAGTAAGCTTTTACAATAATATTAACCCTTTTGCAATGTGCTCGGTAATATACGAGTTCATTTCCCCATTTGCACGTTAAGTATTTGCACTATTAACTTTTGATACAGCATGTGCATCTTTCCAAAATTTGGTAGACTTTCAGTAGAAATTACATTTTTTTGTATCCAAAAAATTAGACTTTTTAATGAAATATTTCCCCAAAGATTACATAAAGCCTGTTTCATTACTAATACAAGTGCAAAATGATTTCATGTTATGATAAAAAAAACTTATTCCAAAAATTTCAAATAATTGTATATGTCCAAAACCCCTAAAATACATTTCAAATGGTTGTTCTCAGTAAGGCTTTATATTTTATGTTATTTTCTATACATTAATTATGCAAGGTCTGTCAGTTGACCAACCTCACAACCACTGTAAAAGGAAATTAGGAAATAAATATAAATTATGCTTTTCCTTATGCCACAATAGCTACATGTTACCCAAATGTTTTAGTCTAAGTACCTTAAGTCTCATAACTTTTTTTTATTGTTATAATATTGACATTCCAATTACACCTACATTACATTACACAATCAGTAACATCAAGAAAACCCACTTGTAGAGAAAATAAACAGCTCGTTTAGGTTGAGAAAAACCTGACAATGACCGAAGAAAGTCTAAACATTGCTCACTCTTCTACGTAAAAAATTTTCTCAACCCAAACAAGCTGTATTTACATATATATTACATTACACAGCCTGCATTGACATAGTGCATGTGCACTCAGGTTACCTATCCAGTAATATAAAACTAACCATTAGTCTTGGCTGTTTCAATGTACTGGTATTTTATAGAATAAATGAAAAGTAAAGCAAACAATCAGGTCTTCTCACTATCACCTTCGTACCCAGTTGTTAATGGACACAGGTTGCTAGCTAAGCCTTAAAATTTCACATGGATATGAACCTTTCTTCTTTTTTAACATTTTATATACATAGTTGAATAACCATAAAATAATAACTACACTGGTACCACATAATTCTACAATAATTTATTAAATTAATGCAGAGATTTTCTAGATTTTAAAAGTGTGAAAACTGAACAGACTAAAGACACAATCTACCTCCTTAATAACTTGAATCAAAAGAATGTGGAAGCCTTTTGAAAGATTAAAATGGTAGGGAAAATTTATCATGGGGACATTCTAAGCTGTTGATTAGTTATTCACCTGCAACATACTGTTAGAAGAGTATATAAAGGACCATTTCAAAAAACATTAGAGTTGAATGGGGTGCCACTGTTTTGATTCAGTACATAAGCCATATCTCATGAACATAAAAGGATGAGGTTTTATTTTATATACTTTGTTAATATTGGTTATTTGAATTCTAACTTGTACAAAACTATAGATCTAGTATTTTGACATCACAAACATTTAATTTTAAATAGTACTGCATTCAGCATATCATGTGACTCACAAATTTATATTTGTTCTTTTAATATTTACTTTTAAATTAAGAAATTAACTCCTATAATAAAGTTTGAATTATAATCTATAATTTGATTCCAACTTTACTGATAAATGTTTATAAAATAGTAGTTCAAGAAAATTTTGAATGCAAATCAACAAAGGCAATGAAAATGACAAAAGGATTAATATAAATTTAGTATTTTTTTATTATATTGACCCTTCAGTCATTGCTGGCTGAGGCAGAAGTTACAACGACATGGCAGACATGAACTCGTATAATCATATCCAAGATTATAAAACTGACCACCTTCAGTCTTTACAATGCGATCTGTCTTAGTTGTATTATAGTGGACAAGTTTGAACTCTATTTTTGTTGAATGTAGATTGCTAAATCATTTAAAATTTTGCAAATAGAAGATATAAAACATTTTCTGGTTTGTTTTTATGCAGTTAAATAACAACAAAAATCAAATTTCTATATCAATGCTACTGAGTTCCACTGTAACTTAAAAATGTATTTAGGTTTAAATACAGTGGAACCCCTCTACTCATGCCAGTTTGTCTCAGTCCTGAAGGTGGCTGCTTTAGAGGGATTCCACTGTAGTATGTAATGTTGACCAGACTAAAGATACAACTTGCCTCCTTGAAACCTTACTTTGAAAGAACAAGGTAGCTTTTTAAGAAATTAAAGCGACTGAGAAAACAATTACTGGAACATTTTAAGCTGGCAATTGGTTGTTCAAGTGTCATAATTTGAAGTGCAAATAATAGTTTTCAAAAACTGAAAGAGGTGAATGGGGCCAATTCAAACTATCTTGGAAAACATGCTGGTTTTAGTTTTAACATTTGCTCATTGGTCACTGACAAATATTACACAACAGCTTGAGCAATAACCAACATATTTTAAAATGGATGTCTAATTAGTGAGGGTACAACTGCCTTGCAATAAATCATGCAGACTAAGCATGTACTCTTACTATAAATGTTTTCCTTTTGAGATTTGGTGTACATTCATTCATATTTTATTTATGCAAGCTTTATACATTCACACACTTCTATAGCTGGGAAATATAATTCTTCAAGATTCCCACATTGTGTAAAATTTTTAATTTATCTTGCTTAAATCTAACTATATATAAAGGATATATGTGCAACTAAAATTTATGTTTGTGTGGTAGAATCTAACATATAACCTGTCAATAGAAACATTTCTCAAATTTTGAACCTACATTTTCAAAAACAAATATTTGTCTCATTGTTTGGACATGTTAACTGATTAAAAACAAGAAAATAACATGTCATTAGTTGATATCATGTGTTCCACATCTTAAAAACCTCAAATCATGCCTCTCTCCACTCCAATCTCCAGCAAGAACACTATTCACGATTTATTGTCTAGAAATTTTAAACCCTTGAATAAACCCATCACTCCTAAAAGCATCTTGTAACTGTTAATATCTATGAATATGATGTCAACAGAACTAGTACGGTGCTAGTGAATTTTTTTAACTTAACATAATGTTAACTACCGATACTAATAAAGGTAGTAGTACAAGTCGTAGAACCATTAGTATTGCCTTCAGTTACGTGTCGTTAGGCCTAAGCTATGAACTAAAGTAGTCTACGAAACATCTATCACTCATCCAAGTATTAAGGAGTAAAACAAATAACTTTTGAAATGCACTATATAATGTTATGCGATAACAATATACAAACTAATAAAAAGTGTTCAGAAGGATATAAAGCATATACAAACGAGGATTACCTGGATTCTCTTTTAAGGCGCTCATCTAATACTATCCGTTACGAAACACAACCCAACAAATGCTCAATCACTTCTAGTTTATTTTTGGCATAACTAATCGAGTAACTGGTATATTATATTGGTTTGTGACGTAAATCATGCAGTTACTAATATAACACATTTTTCAACACTTTTTTTTAAATTACTTATTTATTAAGAAATTTAAAAATAAAAATATATTAACAAAACTTTTTATTTTCTTTTAAATGGTTATCAAGTTATTTTCCATGAAAAAAAATCTGGATTTCAAAATGTGCATTTTGGATGAAGTGCTTAAGTACCTTGACGTACGTGATGAAATCATAATAGTATGATTAATTTAGCGATCGAAACGTCGTTTTGATTTTATTGTTAATTTAGTTACTAATTGATATGTTTCTTATATCCTAAGTTATACAACTTTATTTTAAGTTAACAGGGTCGACCGTACTTCCACTGACTTGAAATTGAACTTCAGACGTTACTTTATAAACTTTTGAATGGGCAGTGAGTATTCAGTTATCTTGGTCTATTGAAATTTGAAAATTAAAATTCAATAGACTGTCAATATTTATCATTTTTACTTGTATTTTAGACTTTATAGTTCTCGTATTTACAGTGTAACTTATTTCGCAGATATGTACTTTGAAAAGTTTGTCGTAATGTAATGAAATACTACTGATAGGCTTAACTGACAATGAAATGTCAATCAACATAATGATAATGTTTAGGGATAACAAGGGGCATGTTTGTACAACTTACCTGCCCAATCCTCTAAGCTAAACTAAAATCATTAAATAAAAAAATTTAAAACCAGCCCTTATTGTTTTGGTATTTACCAGGCAATCCTTTAAACTCGTTTAAAGTTCACTTCTTTCACAACATCTGAAGGCAACCCATTCCAGAGGCCACCTACCCTGTTAGAAAAATAAAACTGTCTTACGTAAAGAAGACTTCTTCCTTGTCATACTTTATATTTATCTTCTACTCCTACTATTCTCACTGTTAAGTATGAAAAAAAGGGATGTACCAGTGCTATCAAGCCTTCTTACAATCTTAAACACCTCATCAGATACCCACCCTTAACTGTCCTTTTTTTTTCAAGAAAAAACAGTTTCATAAATCTTAACTTATTCTCATATTACAATCCCTCCATCACAGGCACTATTTTAGTAAGTCTCCTTCAAACCCTTTCCAATAATTCAGTGACATTTCTAAGGTAAGAAGCCCAAGACTGAACATACTACTCCAAATGTGGTCTCGCCAGACCCATGCAGTGGAATTATAACCTCTTTAGACCTGGATTCAATATTTATGTAAATATAACCTAAAATTATATTTGTACTACCACTAGCAACAAAGTATTGCTTAGATGGATTTTGAGACTGATCAACTGTTACCTCAAAGTCTCTCATTCATACCACTGTTAAGGTTATTCCCATCTAAGTTATAATTCAAATTATGATAACCTTCATGCATTATCTTGCATTTATTGTAATTATAACCTATCAACCATTTATTTGCCCAACTCACTAAATGATCCATATCCTTTTCTAAAGCAGCAGCATCATTTTCACAGCTAGCAACATCAAGACTAATTTTATTAGCATATTTATGTAATTCAATGACATTCCTTCATCTATGTTATTTTTGTAAATCAAAAAGAGCAAAAGGCCAGACTGAGCCCTGTGATATTAATCCAGATTGACTGAACTCTATAACAATCCTTTTGCTTTCTTCCATCCAGCTACTCTTTTCACCAGTTAGCTCACTTGTCACCTACATCATAGAGAGAATTTTTTTTACACATCTTTTATGTGGCACCTTATCAGATATTTTCTGAAAATCAAGGTACACCAAATCTACACTTTTACATAAACTGTAACCTTTCCAAAGAATGTAAAAATATTTGCAAGTCAAGATTTTCCCTTAGTACAACCATGTTCACTGTACAGTAAAATTCTTAATTTTATTAAATGACTGTGCAAAGCATCTTTCATCAGTTTCACCAAATCTTTTACTATCACTGATGTAAGACAAGTAAGCCTATAATTACTGGAACAGTTTGTATTTCCTTGTAAAGAGGAGTGATACCAGCTAACTTTCAATTCTTTGGCACTAATCAAGTTTGTACAAAAATAGTAGCAAGTGATTAACATATCCAATTCTTAATCTTCTTCAAAACCCTTGGGTAAATATTATTTGACCCAGGAGCCTTAACATTCTTTAAACTTTCCAATTGTTTCTTAATAAGCTCAGAATTAATGCAGCATGACCTTGTTTTTTTCTATTAACTGTTCAAGATAAGGAATACTGGTCACATCATCGTCAATAAAGACTAAAGAAAAACAATTTCGGAACTCAGCTGTCTCTTAATTGTCAGATACAAGCCTTCTTTTATCATCCATTAAGGGTTCTCCCATCCTAACATTTTGTTTACCCTTAATGTATTTAAAGAAATCCTTGCTGTTAATTTTTAAATTTCTTGCCACCATTTTTTTCATACATCCTTTTTGATGTCCTAATTTCCTGTTTGATCAACTGTCTTTATATAATCTTCTATGTATCCTGTCATACTAGCCAGTTTAACTTCTTAAACTTTTGATGCTTATCTTTTATTTTACATCTCTTGCCCTTTATAATGGCACTTGGTTGTTGACTTTCAGCCTTCCTTTTCTTTCTGTAAATAATGATTTATCTTGAAAATTTAAAAGCTTATCTTTAGAATTTGTCAACGTTTCATCAGTGTCTCCAGATAACTAAGCTGCCAATATATTTGCTAGTAAAATCTCAAATGGATCAGTCTCCTTACTAATGTCTTTATCCCCAACTTCAACAGAATGAAACTCGCATTTTATATACATATAGCCATTACTTCTCTCTGTAGTACTCTATCCTATTAAATAATCTCTAACTCTGTATTTCAAAGAACTTTATCATCAAAATCATCTACAGTAAACCATGTTTCAGATATTTCTATTATATCAAAATGCTCCATCCTACCAGTGACCTAAAGCCATTTATTTTATTTCTTAAACTTCTAACATTTAAAGTAGTCACAATTAAGCCTGTCCTTAAAACAACTAATATGATGCTCATTTTCTTTGCTAAAGTTTTCACTAAATCTTATTGTTTTTCTGTTCAGTCTATCCAGGCTATACCACTTTCTAGTCCTATTTTAAAGCTTTCTTTACAGTTGTGTTAATATATTTTGCAAACAAGCTACACCCTGCTGTATTTAAATGAAAACCATCCACTTCAAGAAGCTACATTCTCCCATGGAACTAATCTCACAAATCCAACCTGCTGGTCTGTTCATCCTTATCTATTAACCTGAGCTCAGCCTTTAGCCCTAGTGACCTATTTATAATTTCATCCCCACAGTTAATTCTCAGCAGTATCCCTAACAAAATTATGTAATGACCTTTTATTTAAATGCTTTATCAACCCATTGAAGTTCAACAGACTATCAATAGTATTAGTGTTACTATTACTTGTACTTAAGACTTCATAAGTTAATGTGTTTATAAGATTACTTATTTCATAGATATGCACTTTGAAAAGTTGTCTGATGTAATTTAATGTTATGAAATGCATATAGTGAACTTAACTGACAATGAACCAATTTATTAGTTATAAAGTAGTACATTTTGTAGGTCCCAATTGCAATTATTATTAAACTGTGCCAATATGGAAACTATTTAACAGTATTAATATATGAACAACAAGAGATCATATGGCCCAATAAGGCTGTTCTTTCACAATTACCTTAAAGGAAAGTAAAAAAATTTAAACTCATAATTTTCCAATAAGGAAAGTATTGACAACCTTTTTAAAATCTTGTTTCGTTTTTCTAACAGACTGGATGGCCTTTGGAATGGATACAGTAAAATTAAGAGAATGCTTGGTAAATATTTAAATGACAAGGGCTAACTCTGAGATTTTTATAACTTAATGCAGTAGATGGGACACCCTAGATGGTACCTTATTTTCCTTAAATTCTGTCTTAAGCCTACACCATTTCTGACAGCAATATCTTTTGTATGTCAACTATACTGTTACTGTTAGAAATAGTTTTAGTTTTTTATTTTATGTGGATTGTTTTGAACCTAACTTACATTTTTCTAATTATTAGCTTGTTTATGATAACCCCAGTACACTACATTACCTCATGCTTAATGTAATTGTAGGCTTTTGCTAATTATTTTTACAAATTATCAATTGATTAAAGTCATTCTGTAGTGCTTCAATATCCTCAATACAGCAAGAAATACCTAAGAGTGTAATGTTAATAGTAAACTCTATTAATGTAAATAAGAAAGAACACAGATCAAGTTATCATAACTTCTCTGTAGTGAGAAATCAGTTAATCTCCTCAATTCATAACAGAAGCCACATCTATCTACATGTAATTTCAAGGCTATTTTAAAACCATGTTTTTGATTATGTTCATATTTATAACCAATAAAAAGAGCTTATTTTATATCATATTTTTGGTCATTTTTCATTAAGGCCAGTAGACACTACTAATCCATTACTGGTGGAGGATTTCATTGGGTGTGTGTTGATATGAAAGTTGCTGCTCTATTATTTAAGATTGTTTTTTACGTTAAATAGCTCATTTAGAAAACCAGTTAAATTACAATTGTTTCTGAACATTCTATTTGAATAATTTAAGTATTATTTATGCTTTAATGTGCACAGGACCACCTCACTCAACAGGCTGTTAAGCCTTTCTAGCTAGGCCTGGTGAAATCTAGTAACAAAATAGATGTGCAAAATGAATCAGATGACTTTCTGTTTTCAGATCTTTATTTTGTTTTCATGTAAAGTTATTATTTTATGTTATTCAGTGTTTTACCAACAATCATTTTGGCAATCAGAATCAGGCCAATTATTGTATGATCAAGTGATAATCAAAATCAATAGAATAGAATTTATCAAATTTCCCAGTCATGGAAAACTCATTCTGAGAAATTAGAAACAACAGTCTTCAGATTTGTAAGTAGGCTTATCCAGACTGATAACCAAGCTGATGAATATTTCCAAAGATCAACTTATTCCTCCAAGGAACATCAGCCTCCTGAAACCCAACAGACTAAAGTCTCTACCAAACCACAAAATATCACCGTATGAAAGTCATCATTCAAGCTCAAGAGAACTCAGAATTCAACAACTACCAGAACTTGTCCATTTTAACATCAACCTCTCAACTGTCCAATGTCATCAAATGTTATTAAAATCATCAAGTACATCTTACCAGGAATATTTAGCAATTGTTTTTCTTCCACAACTTCTGCCAGGCACAGTCAGGTCAATTTTATTAGGCACCTTGGCCATGAAAGTGAGTTTTCTCAGGGTCTTCCCATTTTTCCCTCAGCAAAATTTTCAAATTAGGATTGGATTGCATCTCCCAAAATGTTTCCAGATCTTTAGAAACACAATTACTCCTGATGTTCTGAAATGCTCCACCACATTAGTCTAGCAACAAATACCTATGTTTCTAATTAAAATTTTCACATGTTAGTCCAGAATCCTTAGCATTCATAAGACGTAATTTTAAAACATGAAGTATTGTTAAGAGAAATAAAGTTTTTGTTTTCTCCTGGGGTTTGAAAGATGTTTTAACTTAAGTAACTACCACAAAGAAGTTGATTGATCACTATAAACAAATACTTCCAAAATGACTAACCTATTGGACAGATAAGAAACATTCTATTTCATTATTTTACAGTCCTGTTACTTATGAATATGCATAGTTCCAGAAAGTTGCTAATAAAGTTAGTTGTAGCTCAGCAAACATGATTGCTGAATGGTTGGATTGGTTGTAAAAAAAGAAAAAACTAGATATTTTGGGATTTTCAACTAGGAATCACGGTGGTAGGTAATTGTTGTAACTAACTGCCCATTACATCTGTAATTAACAAAGGGAGTTTATACACCTTTATTTACAGTAAAAGTGATACAGTGTGAGTGTTGAGATTTGAAATGCATCTTATGAAAGCATGTGTGTCAAGCTGAGAGGTGACAACTTTTAAATAATTCAATCAACATGTTGTAGATATTTATCATAATGCATTTAAAGTTGTCATTTCTGTCTTTAAGGTTGAAAAGGGGATTGTTAAGTATGCAATGAAGAGACTGTTAAAAGCATTTTTTTTAAGTGGCAAGACAAATAGGAATATTAGTTTGTATTTACAGTTATTGGATACAGTTCTAAAGAAGTTTAATTTTGTTATATTGGTCACATCTGGAGTATTATGTTCAGTCTTGACTTCCTTACCAAAATAACATTTGGAAGTACACCAGATATTTTGCAGGAGCATGTCATCATCTCTCTCCTCCTTCTCTTCAAATAATGGATTTGTCTGTTCTATATTTTCATCACATGCTTCCCCAGTTTCAGAACAACACAGATGTCAATGCAATTGAACATTGTTTTTTAGCATCATGACTTAGTGCAGCCACAGCAAAAGGACTACAGATTTTATTCAGTGCTCATGGTTGAAACCCACTCTTCCATCCATACTTTTCTGATTACACGACCTCACGGTTTGCCATGGTTTCATTTGCATTGAGGGTGATACCTATGAGTCCACCAGCTACTTTCACAAAGTAGTTAATGGGCTTCAGTTTTAAATGTTGCAAACTAGTGATTTGCTTTCATCACAAATTTTCCATGAGACTCTTTTTTCATGGAATATTTTCCCAAGCTATTGCTCTTTGAAACTGGTTGCTTTCAGATATGGTAGAAACAGTAAATGTATGGGAGTTTAATGGAAGGCTTGATAAATATTTTTATAAAAGGGATGGCTTTACGTTATTGATTTTCCTTATTATTATTACTATTGATTGTTTAATGAATGGAAGAGCCTTGTTGGACCAACAAGTATCTTGTTGCCCTTAAATATTATGTTGTGAATAAGGGTTTGCATAACCATTTTTGTTGCAGCATATCCATGCAAATTGTCACATCATCATTTTGTATTCACCAACCTAAAAGTTGCACGTTATTTATCTTTTGTATATTGTTGAGTTTTACTTGCTTTTATTGCTTTTTTAAATGGTTTTGCATTTTTTTATTTCTTCAAATTAATATTTAGGTATTTCATTTCTATAAACATATTCCATAACCTTGTATATGTTTCTAGAGATTGTTATTTTTCAGCAAGATACTAAGTATCTGGCAAGGTGATTAAACATTTGGATTTAAGTAAGAGTCATATTTTTATGTATATTTTCTGTAGTTTCATGAGACACTGAAAACTATTGAATATGTTTGTAACTATAAAAATGTGATTGATTTTGTTTCCTTTCTTGTCTTCTTTTTTTTTTTTTTGAAAAATATCAACAGATTAGGTTAGATGCAATAATATTTTTAACAAAAGATCTTGTATATTTCCAGGTGAATGTGTTTATACTGCTGTTTGTTATACTGTCTAGTATCTACAACTGTAAGAAATACTTTTTACAGATATTAAAGTATTTTACTGACAGCTAATATTGTCTAGACAATTTCAGCACTTTAAATTTTAACCTGTGTATTGCTCTGCATATGTAATTTATAACATGTCAGCAGGCTTTGTCTTAACAAGTCAGTAAACAAAACCTTAAGAAACCTGTAATTTACAGCACGCACACACACACACACACACACACACACACACACACACACACACACACACACACACTTTTCTGAGAAGTTTTTAGTTGAATATATCTATCAGTGGCTAAATGTTATTCAGTGACAACCTCTATTCACTGATTGTTACAAATGATTTAAAACTAAAAGAATTCAGAGTGGGATTACTTTGCAGTAGCTGATTTTAAATCAAAAAGCAATTTACAATTATTTGAAAAACAATAAGCATGGTGAAGACTACTGAAATGCCTACCAAAAAACAAACCATTCAGGATTGTTAAAAAAAAACACCAAAAAACTGTGGAGTATTAAAGATTATCTTCCTAAAGAGTTGCACTATGCAACTGATCAGATTGTTGCAGTAGATAACTAATCATATTTAACTGTTACTGATGATAGGTTTGTTCACTTGATGAAAAAAGTACGATTTAAATATGAATAACTAAGCAAAATTGTTTCTGAAAAAAATTCCCCTCATATATATGAAAGTGTAAAACTACATCAGCGATCAGAGTTGAAAGATGAGTGACATTTCTCTAACAACAGTTACTAGGTAATGCACAATAATAAACAACAGTTTTACTGATTTCACAGGACACTTGGATTTGCTACATGATTCACTAATATGAGGCATTTTCCTAGAAGTCATACTTGCAATGTTACAGGGAAAATACTGGAAGTGTAAAGAATATGTGGGAAATTAAAAGGAAAATATTCACCTTCTTATAAGAGGTAATGAAGCAAATTATATAAAATGTTCTGATGATGCTAGGTTATAAAGGGAATCTTCTTCCCTCCACAGATTATTGTATGATCACGAATATTGATCTCGCAATAGGCAGTAGAAAAATTGTTACATATTTCAACCACTCCTGTCTATAATGATCAAAATGATATAAAATGCATCAAAGAAGCTTATACATGGATTTATGAAAAATATTAAAGTTAAGAATGAATTTGTATAAAGCACAAAAACAAATTAACTAAATTATATTTTAGCTCACTTAAAACAATAGTTGTTACCAATGGAATTTGAACAGCACTTAGCAGACATGCATAGTATTTACATCTTGATCATCTCTGTTGCCTTTTTAATGAAACAAACTGTAAAAACATTTGAATCTATAAAGGAAAAGTTTTATGTTATGTAGCTATTTAACCATCTTTTTTTATGATTATTAAGAAAATATTACCTTATGTTGTAGAACTTGAACATTTAGTTTTTAAAAAACTGAAGTTGTCTATGGCTAATTATTTAGAAGACTGCTTAAAATAGACTTAATGATACTGATTGAGAGGATTGTTAATAAATTGTAATATTTTCTGACTCTAGTAAAATTATTTCAGTACATTTTTAAGTTTAATAACCTGACGGAATGGACTATCCAACAAAAGACCAAATAGGCTGGATTCTAGATACCCAGTGCAACTTTTTTTATGTTCTTGTAAAACTAAGAAATAGCAACCAGTTTACATCATAGAAAGGTTTGACCAAAATGTATAAAATGCCAGAAGAAATTATATATTATGAGTTTGTAATTTTCTTCTCATTTCTAAAACTTTTTTTTTTTTTAACTTAACAGCTGCTACATAGTTGAAAACAAGAAATATGGGTTTAGGAAACAAGTTACTTCTAAGTCAAGCAACAGGTTACACTGTGACCTTTCTGCTCTCCTTATGTGTGGTTGTTCCTTTGAGCATCAACACAAAAAACTTCATGGGCCATTGTTTATTATACACCACTGGCTACTTTGACAAAGATGGGGGTTACCTACGAGCCTCCTGGGCTTCTTCAAGTTATTGTAGCTTTGTTCTGTTTGTGGGAGTAATGATGATGGTTATGTCTGTAATTCAAGTTGTTCGATTTTCAGTTTTTCTCTTCAAAGGAGTAGACAGGTAAGATGGAGATTATCATCTTTTGATAAATCTGAGTTGTCCTATTTAGTGACTTGTGAGATACTCTTAAGCACCAGGAAAAATATAAAATAAACCTTCTCTACTTTTAGATTCTTTGATGTGTTGAGACTTAATTACTTAATATTTGTTACCTATTACTATAATACTGTAGAATTTTAATATTAATAAGCATGAATATAGCAGTGATACATGTTTTGTTGTTATTGGTAACTGAGTATCCAACCTGAGCCATGCTCAGAATATTACATGATTCATCATTAGCTCAAAGTTGGACAATCCTGTTATAGATCTTAATTATATTAAATTATAAATACCTGTGTTATGAAATTAGAAAAGTATTTATATCTGTTGTTTTGTCAGTTTGCATACAGTACTAGTGATTAATTACAATATCAAATGTTTTGTGTCCAAACTACACTTTAATTAACCCTTTCATGATAGGTAAGGGATCAATGACCATGTCATTGTATTTATTGACTTGCATTCAAAATTTTATTGACATACTTTTTTTATGAACTTATGTCAGTAATTTTGGTATCAAATTGTAGATTATAATTCAAACTTTATTATTATATGAGTTAACCTCTTAATTTAAAAGTAAATATTAAAATAACATACCAAAATATACATTTTAACAAATCATGTGGTATGTTGAATGCAGCACTGTTTAAAATTAGATGTTTGTGATTTCAAATACTAAGTCTATGGTCTTGTACAAATTAGGAACTTGAATTGCCAATATTGCTAAGATAGAACATAAAATAAGAACCTCTTATCTTTATTTTGCTGAGATATGGGTTATGTACTGAATCAAACACAGTGATCCCATTCAACTCTTTACATTTTTTAAATGGTCCATTTTATACTCTGACTACTGTATATAGCATGTAAATAACCAATGAACAACTTAGAATGTCTCCCCAGTGGTTTTCTAAGCCATTTTAATCTGTGGAAAGGCTACCACCTTCTTTTGAACCAAGATTTCAACAAGGTAGGTTGTGTCTATTATCTGCTCAAAGTTTCATATTTTTAAACTTAAATACAGCATTGTTTCTAAGTTTAATAAACTTGTAATGGAATTCTATGGTATGAGTATAGTTATTTGTGATTTTTTAGTTATTTAATTGTATATACATAACCTTAAAAACAAATTGTTTCATATTCTTCATGTGAAATTTTAATAGGCTTAGCAACTTATCCAGCAGCAAACAAATTCAAAGATTATAGCTAGAAGAGATGATTGTTTGCTTTACTTTTTATTGTTTTATATTTTAAGAAAAATAAGTTTCATAACTTATTTCTATATAGTAATAATCTATATACATCTATAATCTGTAATAATTGAAATGTAACTGAATATTACAAAATACTCAATAAAACATGGCCAAGACAGGGAAGACTAGAGATCAGTTTCATATTATTGGATGTGGTAACATAAGAGGATGTGTAACTCATCAATGCAAGTTATGTAATGTTAGCTAGGCATGACTGGTAGGTCAATATAGTCAAAAGTAACAAATATGTAACATTACGAGACTTAAGCTACTAGACTGAACATTTGTATTTTTGTGTTACAATGTGTAGTTATTCTAGCATGTAAAAAAAGCTTAATTTGTATTTATTTCCTTTTTTATCTTTATGATGATTACAAGGTTGATCATGTGACAGGCCCCATGTTTGAAATGTATTTAGTGTTTTAGAGATATGCAAATAATATTTGAGGTTTTTGGAACAATGAATTTTCTTTTTCTTATCCTAACAAAAAATCACCTTGGACTCAGACTAGTAGAGAAACAGTCTCGATATTTTCACAAACAAATCTTTAGTAAACATATTTCATTAAAAAATCTAATTTTGTGTTAACAAAAAATTGTAATCTTTACTAAAAGTCTACTAAATTTTTTGAAGATAGCATATTGTATCAAAAGTTATACTACAAATACTTAACGTGCCTAATACAAAAGCAGAGATGCCAACCATTACAATTTTGGTGTATTCATTACGACTATGCACTCGTACAAACAAATATTACGACTTGTTGCAACTCCCAAATGTATATATTATATAGGCCTACACAATATAGTGATAAATTGTTCCCCCAGGGCTTGAAAGTGGTGAAAAGAAATGTTCTAGTGAGATACAAATAAATTCTGATAATAAATAAAATTGTCCAAATGGCTACTTGTGATAATCATGTTTATGCTTGAAATAATAAAAAAATATTTGTATCTCCGACGTCTACTAATAATTTGAGTGCGGTGCTTCTCCATACTGGGTACGTGGGGGAATCCATAGTTACATCATCAGTGCTTGTCAGCCAATCAGCTCTCGCATAGATGGGTATTTCTCGTTTTCTAAATGGCATAGAAACCCTAATGAGATTGTTCACAAGATGGAAAAAAAGAGGCCTCGTTCACCAGATTGTCTTGTTTCTGGCAAATCTAAAAGGACTAAAACCATGAAAGGACTCTGTCTGCAATCATTATGCTCAGTCAATTGAAATAGTTGACATCTCTGCAAAAGGATTAAAAAGTAGTTACGAAATTTGGGATTTAGTCAGAGATGAAAAATATACATAACAAACCTAGAGTTATATAATTTTCTATAATTGATGACATTATCTTTAATGTGTGTCAAAGCAAAGATGATAAAAGTACAAAATCATAATAATTTATGAAAACAGTAATCTGTAGATTGTTTTGATATATGTGTTTCTTCTAACATTTCCCACAAGTTGTCATTGTGAAAAATGAAGAAAGATTAATAATAACAATATCCTCCATGAACAAGTTTATAATTCTAAATTACACAAATTCCTCTCTTTCAGTTCCTTTCTGTCTGCCTTTTTGGACACAGTGATTAACTTGCTGGTGACTGGCTTTATCTTTATAGCTTCTGTCATTGTAACTGGAGGTCTCCATACCTGGTGTAATACTGTCATGCAAAGGTTTCCCTCGTAAGTTACAGATTTTCATTTGCATTCAAGTTATTGATATACTTTTGCTCACTGTAGGGTGTGACATATTCATATTTGGTCTATTAGGATATTTCAAAATTGTTATATAACACTGGTTTATTTTTTGTAGAAAATAAAAAGCTATTAAGAATTCCATTTGATAAAGAATGCAGTTTTCATTAAATGTGTGTTTCATCTAAGTTTGTATCATGGGTATGTTTGTTTTGGGTTCAGCTGTGTTATTAGTTTGCAGGTTATGCTGATCCAACCAAGAATAGCCATGCATAATAAACTATTATTTATATTACATATACCATTGTCCCCTGGTGGGACAGCAGTTAGTCTGCAGATCTATAATGTTAGAACCAGGGATTCAATTCCCCTCAGTGGGTGCAGCAGATAGCCCAATGTGGCTTTGCTATAAGAAAACACACAATATGTGTACCACCACTTCATAATTAACAGTGCAATTCATATTGTCGTCTTTTTTTTTATTATTATTGGTGCACGTCAAAACAATTGATCTGTTAATAGGTAATAATGTGTTTAAAAATGATGGCCTATATGTATCCTTGACCTTTAAACATCTTGAGAACCTGAAAATGACTTTTCTCAATACATATAATTGATACCTCCTAATCTTGTGATGTTTTAATTGGTTAGTTGTGATGATGCTGAACTACTTCAAATTGATGAGAAAGATGGGATTGATACTTTTGGCTTTTACATTCAACTGGGAACAGTTCAGGTAAGTTTATGCTTTTATGTGTAGTGTGAAGTTTAGCACAATATTCATGTTCTTTCTTCAGATACTTTTCCTAGTTGCAAATGGGGGGGAAAAAAATATTCATGTATACAGTAGTTTCAAATCTTTTTCCTGATACTTCTCATTGTTAATATGATCAGAATAACACAAATAAATTAATTATTTTTTATATACATATTCAGTGACTTCAAAGGAAAGGAAGGTGGTCTAAGAACTAAAATATTTTTTTTATAATATTGGTAGGGAAACTCAATGTCAGTCTCATAGTATTATATAATTTTGAATACTTTTTTTTAGTGTGACTCCCTGATCTTAAAATGTTTTAGATGTTATTGTAATTGTAAAAAATATCTTGCAATATGTCAGTTTGTTTTAAACTTGTGAAATGGGTATTGAGAGAAAAAACATTATTTTTACAGTTTGGATCATGGAGTTCATGGGTTTGCTGGGTTCTTTTAACTGTTCTATCAACTTCAAAGTTATGCGGTACCACCAAGAGGAAAATATTCAATTAGTATGGCTCGAGAACGAAGAAGATTATTGGACCCATCTCAGTGCCCATCTTACACTAATTCAGCAGTGCCATTTTAAACTGATAGAAACTATGAAAGGAGATATTATGAAACTGGTATGATATTTTGTTCAAGGTAACTGGGAGAAGCTAATACTTGTATGTATACAATGCTATAAAGACGCTATACGCATTATGAACATGTGACTACAGACAGTGTTGTAGATATTATTGATTGGTAAACTCCCATTTTAGTTTTGAATGTGTTTTGTGATGCCTACATAACCAACTTAGCACTAAACATATTACTGATGATTGGTAGTAAATTTTTATAATTTGCTAACCAACTTATAGTAGACAGTTCACTAAAGCTAATAAGGTTTATTTTTATGCTGGTTCTTACCACACTAATATTCTGCTACATTTGATAACCAGTTTGCTACTAAATATTTTGATGCGGATAGACAAAAAGTTACTGAATGAAAGATCAGGATAAAAATGTATTAGATAATATAAAGGAAATCCTACAATTATGTAAATAAGCCTTCTACAGATTGATTGTTCTTTTAAAACACTTAATAATATTTTGTATAGAGCTTATGATTACTAATACTTTTACATTGTAATATCTATTTAAAATATTATTTTTGAAAAAATAGATGCATTATGTACTTTACAGTATTTGTAGAAAAATGTATTACTCAACCTTTATCACATTACTTATTTTCAGAAAATGATAATTCTATGTATAACACTTCTTAGATTTTTCCACTGAGATCATGTGTCTGTGGTATTTGTACATTTCTTCAGTTTTTCAAATTCAGAGTTTATTAAAAGTATTTGAAATAATATTTACATTTTATTGAATGGGCAAAATGAGAATGAGGTAAGTTTTTTTATTATTGAAGCTGATTACTACAACAAAATTCAAGTTGAATTAGTTTACTTTTGATGTGTTATCCCATTAATGCATCATATATAAACAATAGATTTTAAAAATATGTAATGAATATAAGGAATGTGAGGTCCATAACATTTTTCAAACCACGGCAGTTTTGAATTTATTGTAATAGTTTAGATTTTTGTGTAACAAGTTCTGTACAATTCATTGGTTTTAGTTTGATTTTAACAAACTTCTGTGGTTGCTTTTATCATTAAACATTGGAGTATGTGCTCCAACCTTTCCTATAATATTGTTTGATTTCAGGTGTAATTGTTTACATTTAAATGCAAGACTTTGATAAATAGTCATTTTGTTTGGTATAATACATTGTTTATCATAGGTTAGCATGCACAGTGGCGCTGTAAACAATCTAATAACATATTACTGTAACTAGGGTTACTTGCAACAATTCTACAGATATGAATTTTTTTTAATACATCAAGACAAAAAATCAATTTGAGCATCAAAAAAGTGTGATGTTAATATTTGTGAAATTATTAAGAGGCCTTTTGAAATATTTTACCAAAGATGGCTTAAAGCATCAATATTTATTGATTTTGTCTTATGTATATTGCAAAAACTGTAAATATGGCTTTAGGCATTCTTTACAAATAACTGTTAATCTTATTAGTAATCCTACCTGTTGATGACATGTTGACCAAATGAATCTCTGCTGTTTTTTATATTGATGTTATGTCATTTTTTATTTTAACTGCAAGAATGTGTGTTGTATTATTAGGATGCAGTTGTATTAAAGTATTTCTTTTTCTTGAGCAGTGGTGCTTTAACAGCAAGTACACTAGAAACATGTTTTAGTTCAAAAATTGCAACTGTATTTATTTCTAATAGAGTATTTCAGTAGAATTATTTTTAAAAGTAAAATAAAAATTCAGATTAACTTCACTACTATGAAGAAAAATAATTAAAGATAGAAGGTGGTAATATAGTATTTCAAAATGAATTACAGCATTAAATAAAACAAACTGTAAAAAGCTACTTCCTTTTCAGGTGTTGAATAAATGTTCCTGCAGTATCAGTATTGTGAGTTTTAACTGTTCTTTTAAACATAATGTATTCAAGTTATTCTTTATATAACTTTTAGTGCATTCTGTAAGTATTTGGTATTGTTGTTGTATTCCTTAATATATTACTTTCTAAACTCATGAAGCTGACTTACAGTATATGTACTTGTAAATCCACAAGTGATTTGTTTTATTCATCTTCGGATAGCCAGTGTAAAAAAAATTTTTTGAGTTTTCCATATTTTAAAATATACTGGTATTCATCCAGTCAAAAATATATCTTGTTCATTTAGCAAGCAGTTAGTGAGAATTTGTTTTGAATATTTTTAAGAGATTCATTATTAGATCCTGTAAGTCCCACTCTCAGTGGGAACTTTTATAAAAATATTCCAAACATTGTGATTTTTCCCAATTTAAAAGAAAAAAATTATGAATTTGATTATTGTTTAATGATACAAACAGGATATTTCATATATATATATATATATATATATATATATATATATATAGGGCTTAATTTTCTAAATAAATAAATGTTTCTTCAAAAGACAGCACTTGTTTTTTAATTATTAACCCTTGACCATATATAAAGCTAGAAGTAAGAAAAGAAAAATAATTTGTTAATGTATGAAATTATCACCTTATCTAGAAGGAAAGTTGGTATTGAAAAATAAGTATTTCTGTGATTAGTTCATGTACATTTACTATAAGTGCAAAATAAATGAGAATTCATAATTCAAATGAAAGTATGATAAAAGAATGTATTTTATTACATATAAGTCAGATCTTTAAACTTCTGTTAATCAGTACATTTCTTCATATTATAATTTTGATACATATATTAATTCCATTTTAAAGTTTGGATTGTAAGGGTGGATATAGGTATGTGTGTATTTTTCACATCGGTACCTTGTCACTAAGTTAATTGGAAGGTTCCCCTTTTAAGAAAGTGTTACTTATATTTCTTTCATCTCACAACCTACTATATTTATATTACAGAAAACATTAGTTAAAATGTAATTAATCATTTTTGAAATCAATATAGTTGAAAGCCATTAATAATATTCTTATTTCTTGTCAAAACAAAAAATAAATTAAGAAGGTAATGCTGAAAAATAGTTTATAATTTAAGTGTGAGGATTACTTAAATGCAAGTTGGATAACCAAACTGGGAGTAAAACTATTTTTTATAGCTGAATGTCTTGAGAATTTCAAAAGTATACAAGTATAGTTTCTCTTAGCATGGGTAAAGTTGTCTGATGCAATAACCTTGGAGTGAAGTTTGCCAGAGTGCCAAACAGCTGTAGTGAAAGGGCTGACTTGTTCTTGCTTCCAATGAGCACTTTGAATTTTCTCTTAATAACTGCAGGTATAGTTTTTAGAGTAACCCACCTGAAACAGAGCTTTAAGATTAATCAAATTATGCAGATCCAGCAGACTCCCTTTCTTCCTGGTATCTGGCAGTTTGTTGTTACTTTACAAAGCAATGTTCCATGAATTGAGGAATGAAGGAACAAATATTTTCTGAAATATCTTCAGCAGTGCTCTCTTCAATAATCTTGCACAGTTTATTCTCATTGTCATTTTTCAAAATGTACCATGTTACAACATCAGCATCTGAAAAATTAAATGCAGTTTGGAAACCTTGGCAATCTTTGCATTTGATGCACTGGTTTAGTCAACATTTTCTTGTGGCTGGACTAGAAATAAATTTGTCTGGTTGTTCACAGCAATAAATTGAAAGTTATTGCAACTCTTATTTAGTACATTTATGGCAGTGATGATGTTCTCATGGTATTTGCAAATACAAACATTGTGCGTTAGCTTGTCAATCAGCATTACATGTTTTGGTCAGAGCTCAGCAAACTTGCTTTTGTCTATCTCTGCATCAAGATACTCTTCAGAGAAAAGAAAAAAAAAGAAGTCTTTGATAGAGGAAGTCAGATGTCTTGCTTGTACTTTTTTTTTTTTTAGTGCCATCCTCTTTCCCTGTTGGTGCTTGCTTGTTTGTATTATCTCTTTCATAACCAGGGCAACTGTTTCCAAAGCCAGAGGTGAGGATGCCAATAAGACACTTACACAGTGGTTATGGTAAACTCTTCAGCAAGTGCATTGATCAGTTTACAATACACAGCTTTCTTGTGCTTAAGTGTTTGCAACAAGGCTAGGGTCATAGCCTGCCAAGGATGAGAAAGTGCTTCTCTCAAGGCACTGGCACTCATTAAATGGTGGAAAGATTATGCTGCAGTTTGAGCTCTTTTTCACAGCTCTTCACTTGGCTACACACTTCCAAGTCTACTCCTACCAGGTCTCTCCAAGCATCTTATGCACACTTTTTTGTAGATTCATTTTGTGTTTTCTTTTTACATCTACATTTAATTTGATAGTGCACATTTATATTTGGCATACTGTTCTTCATTTATCTTTATCCTTTGTCTACTTCTGGACTGTCACTTTGCCATGGTTTGTGGCATTTTTCATCTCAAGAAGACAATGACTCATAATGAGATTCAAGTTTTTACATTGAGATGTTACATACCTGTACCAGTAGCAGTACTTTCATTTTATCAAAACCTTGTTGTATGGGATTCAATTTTAATAATTTCAACCAATAAGTATATCAGTTCATTATTTAGATTTTATTCTGATGTATCTTGGACACATTTCACTACCCCATACCTTGTTAAAAATTCACCATATTGAATTATATTTCCCTGAGTAATAAAGTTTAATTATATTTTTTCTCAAATCAGTTTATTATAAACAGTTATATTTTGCCATAGAAAGCAATCTTAGATTATACATACCTTTGCTATAGGTATAGGTAGGCATAGTCAGCCATCAACAATGACCTTGAAACAGGAAGTCTAGGAAATCTAAAGCAGTGTATAATATCATAATTAAGCTGTTTAGGATGCCATCTATTGACAAAGAATATGATTTGACTTAAGATCACACTGATGCATGGGCTCTATGAAGTTCTGCTTTAGTAACTTACAAAGGGTGATCGACATTACGAGGTTTAATGTATGTTTATGATACAGAAATGCCAATACTAGCACCATCGTTTCCATTTCTACTTTTGGAAAATTGTTATTGGCTGATTTTAATTACCAATAAATCATGTCCTACATAAATAAACGAGTTTTGTGACTGATACTACATCAGTGATACAGCTCTCTCTTTAACCAGTTACTGATAATATGCAAAGAGATAAAACAGTTTTAAAGTTACATTTTACCTTACTTTTCTAGTCACTAACTTAATTACAAAATATAGATTTTATAAATTAGTAATCAGGGCAGTGGTACAAGAAAGATCCAGATGTTCAATTATTTCAATTTTAAGACAGCCCAGCTTATAAGCCCCCACTTGGGAAAGCTGGCAAATGGGCAAAAGAATGAGATTTAGACTTGAAGTATTTGTTTCAAGAAACCACAAAGTCTGTTCTGAGTCACAAGATGGGTTTTATTTTTTCATCTATATTATCTTCATTGTGGAAGTGCACATTTTCCATTGTAAGTAAACTACATATAAAATGTGTATTTAGTCCTGTCTGCCAACCACATAATGTGTAATAACAACATACACCTGATTTTAGTCAATACATAACTCAATTACATTTATATAAATACCATTATTACTTAAGTATGCATGTTACATAATCACCCTTGTCAGTGTAGAATGTAATCTTTCAGCTACAGCAGCAACTATGTAAAAGGCAGTAGTTGTATCATGTATTAATTCTTGCTGATTACATGAATATCAAGCTGCATTACATTGCATGTAAAAAAATATTTTGTAGTAATGTGTATTTTGTCAATTGATAGCTGCAGCTAAGCAATATTACAACTATGAGCATATCTTGTATATGTAAAAAAAAAAAAATTGTTGGTATAGGTAGAGAAAGCACTGCGTAGAGGAGGGAACAACGTTTTGACCTTCTTCGGTCATTGTTGAAACGTTGTTCACTCCTCTACACAGTGCTTTCTCTACCCATACCAGTTGTTTTTAAATATATAATTTTCGCTACAAGTGGGTTTTCTCATCATCATTGATTATGAGCGTATCTCCTCTTTGTAAGATTGCACAACTTTCATTTTGTAGTATTACATATGTAACTGACTTGGATAGAATTTGTTATAATCACAATTTACTCATTTAATCTATCTCACACCATAACAGTAATTATTCATGAATATTGGTGATGTAAATAGTGCCTATGCCATTACTATGTTTGAGATGTCCCAGGTGGCCTGGTATTGGGTGAAAAGCCTCATAAACACTAACAGCGTGACTGACATACTGCAACATATGCTTTTTTTACTTTCACTCCCAAGTTCTTAGAATTACTATAAATCTATAAATTTCTGTAAAAGATAGAAAAACACTGCTTTGCTTTTTATTGTTGTTTTGTAGTTTATAAAAAGCTAATTATTTTACAGGTTCAATGAATTAAAATATTTTACATATTATGAAATGCATTTTATATAATACAATAATATATAGAAATTTCTTCAATTAGTTAAACATATATCTGCAACTAACTGGATTTTTATAAGTATATAAAGTATACTGTTGACTAATTAATAATTAGCCAACAGACATATTTCTTAGGACTTGTTAATTTAAATTTTAAAAAATTATTAAATCTAACAACTCATACAAATATAGTAGTATCAAGCAGTTTAGGCAGTTACAATATATTAATTTTTTATATGCAGACTACTTTGCAATAATATTTCATCAATAATATATCATCAAAACTGTTTTGTTAAAGATCAAATACATTCATAAGTAATCACATTATTTAAGCAGTTATCAGTCCTGCTTTAAGATTTATTAATATTTATTTTCTTAAACAATCCAAAAATCAACAATTTTGACACATGCTGTGAAATAATTGCATGTAAAAAGGTTTATGTATTATCATAACCATAAAAATGTATATCAGCATCGGGTAACATTCTCATTTAATCTATAAGCAGTTTTTTTCTAATATATTTATAATGTTCTTGTAATTTATTGACTATTATGAAGACATACATGGCAAAAAATGCTATTTTACAGGGTGTTTCGAAAGTTACTGTGCAGTTTTGTAATCATATTTTATTCAGTCTATTTCAAGCCAGCAACTGATAGCAGTGTTTAGAAACAAAATAAGAAAGATCCAGGCCTGTATTGATGCCAACAGGGGTCACTTTCAACATTGTTTATAATTGTCATTCATATTCACCTCCTGTATTCTATATTGAAACATGTCTGTTAATATATATATAAATGCACAGTGACTTTCCGAACACCCTGTATTACACTAAGGTTCATGTTTGTAAACATAATGGAATTTTAAAGGAAATGGATATTTTGTGCTATCTGAATATGCATGTTGTTCCCATGGTGATTGAGCTAGTTTTGTTGACCAATAACTGATCACTGTGATGTTTTTTTCCAATTTCCTGCTTTCCATAAATCAGATATACAGGGTGATCCAATGAGAGATATCCCACTGATTTTGTATAGGAAAAATATAACACACTACTGACATAAACATACCTTACTGGAATAGAACACTGGACTTTTCTAACAATGTCAGTTTTAAGTTACCAAACCTTCCAGCAACTTTCTTACACAATAAACATATGATGGTACACTTTTTACAAGATCTTGGAGGTTATTAACTTCAACACTGAATATTTCTTTTCTTGAGTTCATTGGTATTCCAGGTTTTTGGCATACACTGCCCTTACTATAATTCTACGGTAAAAATCTATTATGTTAAAGCTTAACAAATGAGAAATCCACTTCATTAGGTCATCTCACTGTTGACAATATTTGGAAGTAAAGAATGCTCCCAATGACTAACATTAATTGGGGGTCTACATATGCTAGTGCTCAGAAATTGGTTGCTGTGTACCACAAATAACAAAAGTTAGGTTTGTGGACATATCCTCATTTAGACAGAACAGCATATCCCCAAATTCTAAAATAGCAACCATTTGTTGTGATGTACTATGTTTTGATAAATCTGTGTCCTTTAATTGATGCAAAACTGGTCTCACTGTTCCGATCATCATCCAAAATCAGGGACACAGTTCAATTCCAAACATGCTCTTTAAATGAAATTTGTTGTTTTAACAGACCTAGTTTCTATCTAATATTTAAATTGTTTTCTGCTGAGAAGGAGAAAATCAAAAATGTCTCTAAACAAATGTTGTGTATAATATGTAGCTAAACTATGAACTTTCTTCTATTCAGTATTTTGCCTAAAAATAAAACAAAATATAATTATTTTTCCCATAAGAAATCAGTGGAGTATCTCTTGTTTCATCAACCCTGTTTTGTTTTTTTATACCAGAAAGTTTTGCCCAACTAGTGAAATTTGTCTGACAGGTAGAGTTTTACAGTTGAACTCCCCAAAGCATATTGACAATACTAATGCAAAACACTGAATTAATATATGAAAAAGAATGCAGATTAAACCATTGACACTACAGCTGTATTTTACTATAGTAGTTACACATTAAATAACTACTGCAAAAAATGCTTTATCATTAAATATTTAAGTGCACACATAGACTTAGGTGAAGAAATATGTAGTGTTTTTCTGTACCGTAAGTAACGTGCAGAACTGATAAGATCCCAACTAAACACAATTTTTTCAAAGTGTTATTACTATAATTCACAAACACACAATTTGAAAGGTTTTCTTACTTTTTCTACATTCCTTACCAGTAGCTTGACAAAATTTTATTACAGAGAGCATTCAAAACCTATGTTACTGAACATAAATGGCATGTAAAAACTTACTGACTTGGTATGGTAGACTCGCACTTGACACTAACAGCAGTCAATATCTATGTAGAAATAAATCAACTGACATTACTACTGCCCATGAACACATGGGATAAACTTATGTTGCTACTATCAAGCAAAAGACAGAATAAATTTATCCATGCAATTGCTCTCAGTCAACAACTAGAATAAACATACCCATGTCATTACTATCAGTCAACACATAAAATAACTCTAAACATGTCATTACTACCAGTCAACATCTAGAGTTAATATACCCATATCGTTACTATAGGTAACCATCAAGAATAAACATACCCACATCATTACTATCAGTCAATATCCAGAACAAACCTACTCGTCTTTACTATTAGTCAACATCTAAAATAAATATACCAGTGTCCTTACTACCAGTCAACATTTAAAATAAACATACCCATGTCATTACTATTGGTCAACACATAGAATAACCCTAAACGTCATTACTACCAGTCAACGTCTAGAATTAATTTTCTCATATCGTTACTATAAGTAAACATCAAGAACAAACATACCCATGTCATTACTATCAGTCAACATACAGAATAACCCTCAACATGTCATTACTATCAATCAACATCTTGAATGAATATACCCATGTTGTTACTACCAGTCAACATCTAGAATAAACATCCCCACATCATTACTATCAATCAACATCTTGAATGAATATACCCATGTCATTACTATATGTCAATATATAAAATAAACGTACCCAAGGTATTACTATAAGCCAACATTTAAAATGAACATACCCACTTCATTACCATCAGTCAACATTGAGAATAAACATACCCACTTCATTACCATCAGTCAACATTGAGAATAAACATACCCACATTATTACTATCAGTCGACATCTAGAATAAACGTACCTAAGTCATAACTATCAGTCAACATGTAGAATAAACATACCTGTGTCATTACTATCAGTCGACATCTAGAATAAACATACCTGTGTCATTACTATCAGTCGACATCTAGAATAAACGTACCTAAGTCATAACTATCAGTCAACATGTAGAATAAACATACCTGTGTCATTACTATCAGTCAACATCATTATTAACAGTCAACATGTAGAATAAACATACCTGTGTCATTACTATCAGTCAACATCTAGAATAAACATACCACATCATTATTAACAGTCAACATCTAGAATAAACATACCACATCATTATTAACAGTCAACATCTAGAATAAACATACCCATTTCATTACTATCCATCAACATCTATAATTAACCTACCCAAGTCATTACTATCAGTCAACATCTTGAACAAACATATCCATGTGATTAATATCAATCAATGATAGAATAACTCTACCCATATCATTCCTATAATTCACCACATAAAATAACCCTACTGACATCATTACTATCACTCAACATCTAGAATAAATCTACCCACGTCATTACTATCAGTCAACATCTAGAATATATCTACCCACATCATTTCTAACAGTCAACATCTATAATAAACCTACCCATATCATTATTAGTTAACATGTAGAATAAACATACTCATGTCATTACTATCAGTTAACACACAGAATAACCCTAAACATGTCATTACTATAAGTCAACATATAAAATAAACATACCCATGTGATTACTATCAGTCAACATGTAGAATAAACCTACCCATGTGATTACTATCAGTCAACATGTAGAATAAACCTACCCATGTGATTACTATCAGTCAACATGTAGAATAAACCTACCCATGTGATTACTATCAGTCAACATGTAGAATAAACCTACCCATGTGATTACTATCAGTCAACATGTAGAATAAACCTACCCATGTGATTACTATCAGTCAACATGTAGAATAAACCTACCCATGTGATTACTATCAGTCAACATGTAGAATAAACATACCCATGTGATTACTATCAGTCGACATTTAGAATAAACATACCTAAGTCATTACTATCAGTCGACATCTAGAATAAACATACCCATGTCATTATTATCAGTCAACATCAATAATAAACCTACCCATGTGATTACTATCAGTCAACATCAATAATAAGCATACCCAAGTCATTACTATCAGTCGACATCTAGAATAAACATACCCAAGTCATTACTATCAGTCGACATCTAGAATAAACATACCCAAGTCATTACTATCAGTCAACATCTGGAATAAAACCTACCTATATCATTACTATCAGTCAAAATGATGAATAAGAAATATCCATGTAACTACTCTCAGTTAACATCCTGAGTAAACATACCCATGTCATTACAATCTGTCAAAAAGTAGAATAAGCTTATTCATGTCAGTATGATCAGTTAACATAAAAGAAACATACCCATACTATTACTAACAGTAAGAATGTAAGATGAATTTACTTTTGTCACTACATTCAGTCAACTACAAACAATATATGTAATTACCTTTGTTAGATGAAAGTATGTAGGATATCTAATTCTCCTTTTCATCAACTAGTAGAATATGTAATTATATTGTTGTCAATCAATCATGAATTACAAGTAGAATGCTTAATTGCCCTAATCAATCAGTTGCATGTAGAACATTTAATTAACCTTTTAGTCAATATGAAAATTAAATAATCTCTATCAGTCACATGCAGAATATGAAACTAAGTAGATGTACAATTTGACTAATGTTTTGAGAGACAACTTGCATACCCAATTTTGCCCTTGATGAAATCCTGACAGATCCAGTGAAAGTGTGCAAATACAAGTGAATTCTGTCTATAGTTCAATTTCTTTTTGAAACTCTTGTAATGCATTTTGAATGTCTTACCTTAAAAGTTCTGCAGATTATTTTAAGGAGAATAAACTCCTCCATCTCACTCTCTTTCAAATGCAGAAGTTTGCTAGAAATGAGCAAAATCGCTGGTAATTTTCAGTAGCATTCATTCTGTAGTAAACTATATTTTATATCAAAAAGTAAGGAATATCCTAAAAAATATTTTATTTACAAAATATTTTTTCTAATTCAGGCTTAAGCTCTTACTCTAATCCTAGAATCAACCAGAAATTAAATGATGTGATTCAGAAAATAGTGGGAAGCTCAAACAGTAACAATATCTTTATTCTCCACATTGTAGCTGGGTATTTTATTACTGTACATTTTAGTTATTATGGGAAACAAGACAACTGAAGTGCTGAAAGTTTTATTTACAGGCTTTAACTTAAAGAATTTTGTTTTATTCAAACTCAACTATTTACAGTAGCTATTGCAGTAACAGTATATATGTTATTCTACAAAATATTTTTGTTTTTCAATATTTGGAAAAAGTTTGATGTGAACTTGGTTTACTTTTTAATTACTGCATAAATATGTTCAGTCAACTTTTTTTTAGGAGGAAATGCATCCACAGAAACAAACTTTTCCTCGATAATGGATAATTACCACGAGTATGGGTTACTATGTAAGGATATGCACTATACGTATACAGTGAAGAATGCTTGTACCCCAATTTTTATACTCAGCTCAGTGGAACTGGACACTTTTCACCAATCAACTATGTGTAGAATATTAATTACATTATCACTTTGAAACATTTAAAATATATTATCACCCTTTTCACTGAGATGTGTGTGTATAATAAGCTGTCACAATTGTATATTAATTCCACATCAATCAACAGCAGGCAATATGTGATTACCATTACCAGATCACTTTGTTATTCTTCTCAGTCATCAACAAATAGGTCAAAATGTGGACAACAATGGACCCTTTCATTATTCAAGGCTGTCCTTGCACTTTTCACCCTTAATAAAATTAAAAAATTAAACCCTTAACATTTAAAGAAATGTGTATTAATTTAAACAACATGAATAATGTATGAATACATTAAACAACATGAATAATGTGTATGAATACTTATCATTAAACAACATGAATAATGTGTATTAATACTTATCATTAAACAACATGAATAATGTGTATTAATACTTATCATTAAACATGATGCAACAACATAAATGTAGAATGAATAATGTATTACTTATCATTCAACTATATAAAGAATGTAATAATTTTTATCATGCAACTAAATGTAGAATGTGTATTATTCCTTATCATTCAACTACATGAAAAATATGTATCAATTATCATCATTCAACTATTTATGGAATGCAAATTAATTCTTATCAGACAAAGAACTGGGTAAAGTAATACCCACACTAATGAGTTTTGAAAAATAGTTATTTTTTGTCCATTAAAAATACAAGTTCAACTTTCCTATTTTTGAGATAATGTAAACTTTATAAAATATAAACTTAGTGATATTTTTATATACATTATATTATACAGCCTATCACTAAATAAATACACTTTACAATGCACATCAACCATCTCCATAACAACACGTTGGCAAACAATGATTTACAAAGAAAGAATTTTGTTGATGGTAGAACATACTACATATAGTATTCCACTAACAATAAAATTCTTGTTTATGCATATAAATCATTGCTTGCCAAACTATTACTATATTGTGCTTCCTTATTCAAGAACTTCCATAATGTAATATGCAAATAACTCCAGTGTATAAATAAAGGTAAAGATAGCTCAATAAAAAAAAAAAAAAATTTACAGTCATGCTACTAATAAAATTATCCAGAAAATAAATTATTTTTGTGAGATCAACTAGTTGGATAATAAAAATGTGATCAAATTTAAGTAGAAGTAGCTAAGTCACCTGAAGTACAACTAGTTCATAGCAGATAGTGCCAGTGCAGCTCCAGTTACATCAGTGAACAGTGTTTGTAATACCAGGTGTCTAAAACAGAATGGAGTGTGGGTTGAAGCAATCTTTGTGAGTTACAAAGGCAGAGTAGCTAAACAAAAGCCTCTTCCCACTCCAGACAATCTACATGTTAATAACAATGGACCTCATTGGTACTGTCACACCTTCCTTTTTGGGACATTGTAATTATTTCTGATGAGATCACATTTCAACAATACTTGGATAGGAGGCACAACTTTGTCAACTATCATGCTAGAAACTTTTGTTGAAGAGTCTACCAGTTGTGACAAAATATGGCACTATATTTGTTATGGTGTGCCATCTGAGCAGTTGAACAATCCCAGTAAATGGTATTTGATGAGACTGTCACTGCTGCTTGATACAATGCTACACTCAATTATGACCTTCTACCTTGTATATTAATAATAGCTTACCACACAAAACAACAGTTTCATAAAAAATTGATTTTTTTAAATTCAGCTTGAAGGTTATGAGTAACATCTTACCATGGCCATGTCAATTGCTGGATGTGAACTCTATTGAACATTTCAGTCTGTCCTTGATCATTCTTAGCAGTGTCTCAAACAACAAATGTCTATGGATATCTTCATCAACATTCTTTGCCAGGAGCAATTCCACAAGTTTAGATTTCAGATCTTGTAAATAAAATACACATTAACCCTGCTTTTGGTTTATATTCAGGAAAGGGAAGATCCACTAGATATTACTGCAATCTTGTTCCCTTCAATTTACATTTATATCATAAAACAGTATTCTTTCTGGACTGGTACTCTTCTACTTATCATTATGCTATGTATATGTGTGCATGTTTATATATATATATTCATTTGTTAATTGGCTTTTTGTGGTTAGCATGATGTGTGTATGTATGTATGTATGTATGTGTCTATACGATACATGTAAAACATGAAATAATTTCAACTGGCTAACATTTTTTATTAATCTTTCCAATAAAATGCTTACAATCAATATAACAATGCTAAGTTTATATTTATTTCTCTGGTTGTTTAAAATAACTTTCACAATATTTTAAGTTACACTGAATTTCTATATTTATTTTCCATGGTAATTTTACATTTATAAGACTACATCATATCAAACACCCAAAAAATGTTTAGTGCTATAAAATAACATGTATAAAATATTAACTTGCTCAACAAAGTTGGTTCTTTGTTTAGCCATCTTATTATGGTAACAATCATTTAATATGGCTTCTTTCTAACAGTGGAAAAAAAAATTATATTTGACATAAACAGAGTCCTTTACCTTCTGTGTAAGGGAGGGAGTTCAGTAATTCATATTTTATTTGTTTTTGAATTGCCAAATACCACATATTAAATACCTTCATTTTAAATTAAAACTAGAACATTAATGTGTATCACATAATTTTTGTACAGTGCCCTTCTTCAAACATTCGAAATTACATTCAGGTAACAATTCCTATGTAGTGACACATTACTAACTTATAGAATTGTTAATGAGTACAGTGCAAGGGGAGGTTTTTATCACAAAGCTCTATATAAAATAAAGGATCTTTTTGACAAATTTGGACACGTGTGTTTAACAGCGAGGCAACCTCAGGCTGTGTCCACTGAAGAGAATCAAATCTCTGATTTTAGTATTGTAAATCCTTAGAGTTACTATTGCCCCACCAGACAACTACAAATTTGAACAAAATAATATAGATGTAAAAGTAAAATTTTCACTAAAATAGAAAATCAAGATGACTTAAACTTAACATATATGATATGGCTTTCTATAGTTACTGGCTACTCACAATCACATGATAAATAAACCATATGCATACCTCAACAGTTTTAACATAGTTGTTTAGAATCATTGTTCCCTCTAATGACAAGAGTCACTGATATATGAACCATACTGGTACCTCATTACACAACTTAATATACACCCTACTGGATAGAGCTGGACAATTAGTGGGAGTTACTAAATGTATAATCATTGGTCTTATTAACTGATCGTTCTCATGAGACTTAGAAAGTTAGAATAACTGAATATAGTAATAATCAAAAACACTAGTATAAATAAGTTGGTTACTTTTATGAGTTCATGACATTAATCAATTAAGTTAAAAATCATAATAGAAATATTTCAATTACTTAGATAGTTGGAACAACAGAACCACTCCTGCAGGACTATATTTGAATATTTTTTTCACTAGCCAGAAATTCAGAAATAGTTTCAAACAGAAGTTTGACATAAAGAATTCAAGTGGTGTCAGATTTAAATTTCTCATGTTAGAAAAAACTGTTAGATGTTTTAATAGTAATCCCACATTAAACATCATTCACATGGAAACTTTGAGTTTGTTATTTGTATAATGCCCATTACTGAAAAGTTTTTGTAAAAAAAAAAAAAAAAAACTCACCACCAACATTTTTACATGTAGCAGCCCTGTATATGCATTAAAGCAAACCATTATGGTGAAGTAGGGAACACATTTAGCAGTTGCTAGTATGAAGAAGTAAGATAAATGGTATGGGTGAGTAAGTACAAAACAAAATATACACAAACAGTTTTAATGTTCAAATAGGGCTACTAATGTAAACTATACTCTTACTCAAAGCATATTTAATAAAAATGAAAATAATAACTGTGGTAGGTGAAAACCATATTTTAATTTTACAATTGAATTGTTAGTGTTGTTCTGTTCTGTTTTGATGTTTATTTATTATCTTTATAAGTTATACTTGATTAAGCAACAATTTTATAACAACATGACTACAAATGTCAACCTAATTGGGATAGTGACAGTTAAACAGATTTGTTTTGCTTGAATCAGTATCAGATTTTAAGTGGCCACAATATGATGCTACTGTGATGTAAGCTTACTGTATATAGCTATACGAGTATCATATATTGCATCAAATAGTGTAGATAAACAGAGATTTCTGTTTTTAATTTTAAACTACGAGCAAATGTTATTATGACCATCTGTAAATCATTGCTAATCAGTACCAGTAAAGGGCCATACTTTCATTTTTAATGTGTTCCTAGCCTTTGAAGGTCAAAATCAACCCATCATTACAATCCTACACTAATTTCAATTAGTTGATTATTTACATGACATTAATATATGCTAACAGGTAATCAGTTATGTTGGTTAATCATGCTTATTGTGCAGCTCTACTACTGGTACCTCATTAGTCATTACACAAGTTAATATAATTGTTCAGAAATAAATCTCCCTTCAGTGACACTTACATTTCACAAATAAATATACCTTTTATACATCTTAACATAATTGTTTAGAAATACAATCTACAAATGTACAATATATACTTTAATACAGTGTTTGGATACTATCCAGCTCCCCTTTCCCCTTAGTAACAAGTAAGCTATATATACAGTAAAACTGGTGTTTTTCCTTTCTTATTTAAAAAACACTTCTGTAAGAAGTCTCATGAAACTACACTGATTTTACTGGTGCAAACATTCACACCCAAGCTGTGAAAGATAACAAATGTCACAATTTAGTCTACAACTGTTAGTCCAGGTTATCCATCTTAAATAAGAACTACTAACTTTCCTGGAAATCTCCTTATTGTTCAGTCAAACTAGCAACAGTGTCAATATTCAAGTTTAATCAATTAATAATATAACTCATTAATGTTTCTCTGGCATGTATTTTAAAACTACAAGAAACTATAATTTTGTTTTCCACTAATATTCACAAAGAGAAACAAATTAAACCCAAAAACTGTACTGACTTCCTAGCCAAATGGTAAACACACACAGATATCTATGGTTCCACTACATTTATAAACATTATATTTAACCCTTTGACTTCAGCTGCTTTAAATGCATGCAGAATTTTTGTTATCCATACACTGTATACAGTACACTTGCATCAAACTGCTGGAGATGGAATGTTTCTTATCTGGTGAATCACCAGTCACTGAGTTAAATATTCATTTACAATATTCTATTATCCAGACATTGAATTTAAAAACATTTTAAATTTCACATTTGTCTTCATATGAATAAGGGACAAGATAACTGCAGGAAACATGAAATATCCTCAATGGCCAAATGCAATAGTACAGTCTAGGTTAAATATGCATCTAAGCACTTCTAATTTGAATATTAGTGTCTGGCTAGTCTTCATTTAGTTATTTTACCCAGTCATTTTTTTGCCACTATTGCACTGTCAAATGACTTTCAAAATTAAATCCATATAAAGAATATGCTGCTAGTAAAAAATATTCAAAAAAGACATTTACCTCAATATTAACCAATGGTATTGTGCAAAACAATCCACCTTATCTATCACAGGCCCCAACTACCTATCTTATATCTTAATAAGCATGGATTTATGGTACACAGATTTGTACATTTTTTGCATGTTAACCAGCACATAAAAGTTTTGCTGATAAACATAATTAAGTTTTTCAAATACTCATTGTTGAAATGGCACAGTTACAGAATTAGATATTTTTAACTGAGAGAAAACTTTACAGAGGCCCATAAACTTGTAGTTTTCAACCTGTATTCCTGTATAGTTTACTGATTTTCTATTATTTCTGAATAAAAACTTTGGCTGAGATTGTTAAAATTGTTAATTTTAAGATTGTTAATTTATAAAAATATATTACTTAATTTCACTTCAAATGCTTCCATTAAACAATCATGTTTGTGTTAAAACACCATCTTGTCCTAGCCTACAAAGAATGAATTTACCCATCACTGCATATTCTTTAATATCAATACAGTTGCCATGCTAACTGAAAATTAATATTTAAAACTACAACACATATTATTCCAAAGAAAATATCAGTGTAATTAAATGTTGTAAGAAATAGTAATTATATCAATAGCAATAATCTAATTTGACCTGCAACTGATGTTTATAGCAGACTCATTAAGTACATTTCTTAGACTGATTAGTATTATGAACAATAAATTGTTACCTTTCACCAAACATTTGGAAATAAGCAACAAACATTACTTAACTTCTTTGAACATTTACAATACCTTGGAATATCAAAGTAGCTACATGTACATCAGATGAACTCCCAGGAACAATTATGTAATATAGAACAAAACAAACCCAAGTTGTTTCAGGTCATCACTGAAAATAAACGTTTCATTTTGTGTGGGTATTTAGTCTTTTTCTTTTGACATTCAGGAGAGTCATCTTGTTTAGGGCACACAACAAAGTTTAGATCATAGGAAGTGTTCAGAGCATAAAAAATATTAACATTATCTGGAAAAACCATATACCCTTCAGGAAGAATTTGAGCCAAACTGTAGTCATCAGGGCTTCCTGACAGTTCATGTTTCATTAAAGCATTCTGAATGACTGTCCTTGTGTGATCCCTATTGCTTAACATTATGCTCTTATACACAGCTGAACCACTTCCCTCACTTTTTCCTCTTTTCTCAACACTTACCCTGATAATATAAAATTCTGTAGACCGAGATCGCAGAGGAGTTGTAGGTGAACCAGGCAACATAACTGAAGACTTAGAATTACCATGGACAAGTAAAGGAAGGGACAGACTGGAACCAGAATGCACCATGTCATTAGATGAAACAATACAATCAATTCCAGTGGAAGGCACACTAGTATTACTGTGATCATCATCATAAAACACACTACTGGAAGACGTAGTTGAAGTAGAAGAAGTTGAAAGGTTTTTCTTGTGTCTCGTGTTCTTTGTACTATTTCCTGTTTTATCACTGATACCAAAATTTTGGAGTTGAGGTTCTATCAAACATGAAAGTCTGTAGCTCTCATTCTCATCAATGACTGGAACAGAATCAAACCAAGCAAGAAACCTCTCATCTGGAGTTATGTTGTAATTTTTTGCTGCACTTTGAAGTAGTTTAATCTGAGCCAACACTTCAAATTCTTTTCTTTTTTTATCAAAATTTATTAGACCATCTTGGTTCTTATCAGGAATTGCTGCATCTATCATGGTAAGGTCTGTGAGGAATGTTCCAAGATAAGGAATTGTGCCTTGCATTGGACCATGATTCCCAACTGACAACTGCCTTTGTAATGCTTTCTGTAACTGGTGGTCATCATCTCCCACAACCTCCACGAACTTGGCTGACCCTTCTTTTACAAGCAGATTTCTGCAAATTATTTGATTATTATCTTCTGAAAATATTCGTGCTAACTCATTATACACTTCAAACTTTTCTCTAGGAACTGCAAGCCAAACTTTCTTTAAACGATGGATAGAATTACACTGCAGAGCAGCAACCACAGCTTTCAAAGATGAAAAATTTTTTAAAAAGCGAAGCTCTTGAGCAATATCTATCCATTTGGAAATCACACTTGCTCTTAGTGATAATTTCATCTCAGTATCGTATAACACAGTTGACATAACACTCAAGGAAACTGCATTGAACTGGTTTACTGTAGCCGTAACAGTAGAAGGAATTATTTCCCAATCTGTGTTTTTCTCTCTTCTTGACCAAACTGATCCAAGGCATTGATAGGGGACTAATTTCTTGAAAAGCTCAGCATCCATCCATGTAAGCTGTAAAGCAAAATGATCCTCTGGAATCTCAAAAAAATTATATGGCATAACAACTTCAACCTCATTAATATCTACACTTTCTGCATTTGAATGGCACCAACCAACCTCTCTAAATTTTTCTTCAGTCTCTTCTTCTCGTTTAAACTTATCAAGTTTGTACTGCGCTCTGAGTTCTAACTGTCCTGTTGGAACAAACTGTTTAGCAAATTCAATAACCTGATGTAGAGCAAAGTATTGTGGAGGATCTTTAAAATCCTCAGAATACATATCTAACCAGACATGCATGACCTGAATTATTGTTTTTTTGTGTTGTTCTTTAATGTCCTCTTTCATTTTCACTTCTGTACAACACAATTGCTTGTATCTATTTAAAAGTAAGGTAACAACTTTTTGTGGGGTTGCAAATGATCGGTAAGTTGCCAGAAAAATAGTGATGTATGTTGATTCCAGTTCACCTACATCAGATGCCAAACTTTCCACTAATTTATCCAAAGTGCCAGCTTTTATAAATTTTACCTGAACCATTTCCCACTGTAACTGAGTCTGAGCTTCCTCTATCACATTTGATTCTTTATTTTCAGGTAAGGAGAATGGATGGTAACGGACCTTTTTAAGATAAACACTGTATATTGCATCCTTTGTCTTCTCCTCTCCCCACAGTCGCCACAAAGAATGATGGTGATCTTCTGTCACTCCCACTGGGTTCATCCCAAGAGTTGCAATTACATCAGATCACCAAAATTATGTACACACAAAAAAATTAAAAGCAAGTTGGAGTTTTCATCCTGAAAGTGAACAAACAAAACATGTATGTAAAAAAATTTTAAAAATACTTTAAAGACACACAAACAAACATTTTCAATCTGAAAGCATGCCATGAACCCAATTAAAATAAATTGGCAGTTTATCTGTCTTACACTTAAAAAAAAATGGGGAGTGATGGAGGAATTCACTTTTTTCCCCACATGTCCAGTTTTACTCTGAAAAGGAAAAAACAAAAAAAACAGGAGATATAATTGACACACCCCTCTCATAGGGTTAATAATATAGATTTTTAAGGTTAGCAGTTTCAAATAGTTAGGCAGGGATTATTGATTCCCACTTATTTTAATTATCTTAAAAAATATGCTAAAAGCAAGTACAAATTGTTATTTAGAAAGTAGACACCAAATGAATTACAGTAATTGAATACAAAAAAATATAATAGATGTCATCTAAGCACCTTTTCTTCTTATGAGTAACTCTTACTAAGTTACCTGGATAATCCTTTACAGATACTAACTTAGCATTTATAAAATGTAATACAGATTTAAGTTTGTAAATTAGGTACATTTTAAATGACAACCACTACCAATATAAAATCACTGAAATGTAATGTATTACAACTAAATTTTAATATTGTTTAACATTTTACATATAGAGGGATGCTACAGAAAATCTATCATTTTTGATAATGGTACACAACAGCACTTTCTGGGGCAAGATATTCATGTACACAGATCATAAAGACATTTTCAGATATGGGATTTAGAATATACAAGACAGGAATATCCTTTGTACTTTATGAACTTGGAAGACAGAATACAGACTGTCTTGAAATACCCAAGTCGCTCAGAAAAACACCTGTAGCAAGTTGTGCCCCAGGCATGGTAATCAGAATGTAGCATCTTCTAACATGTGAAAACCATGAACACAAAGGTATAAACATAATTAACAAAGATATCTATCTGGAAACAAACCCACCATAGCACAGTTTACCAAAACAAGGTTTCAGTCATACTTTAACTGTTTTATACTTCAAGCAACTGAAAAATAAAACAGATATTCATGCTATTCCATACGAAGGCATACTAGTAAAGTCACTTGATACAGTGCTTATGGATTTCTGTTCACACTGTTGAAACAGGTAGTGGAAAACTCATCCTTACACACTAGAGAGGTTATGGAAAGCCTGTAGGAAGGAATGATGTGCTTTGGACAAGGTTTTCTTATGAATAAACCTCTTACAATAAAAATTAATCAGTGGGGTTATTGTTAACCCTTTTATAATGAGCTCAGTATAATATACACAAGTTCATCTACACATTTGCACATATTCAGTATTTACACTATAACTACAGCTTGTGTATCTTCACAAAATTTGGTAAAAGTTTAATAAAGATTAAAATTTTTAATGAAATATTTTTCCAAAAATTTGTTTGTGAAAATATTGAATCTGTTTCATTACTAGTCTCATTGCAAAGTTATTTCATGTTATAATTAAAAAAAACTATTCATCATCCCAAAAATCTTAATTATTTGTGTAATCTTTAAAACCTCCTAAATACATTTCAAACATTTGTTTTGATTTAAGATTTTATATTTTGTTATTTTCTATACCCAATCTATGTGGGGTTCACTTGATCAATCTCATAACCATTATAAAAAATTAGGAAATAAATATAAATTATACCTTTATCATGCTAGAGCCACTACATATTATAACACAAAAATACAAATGTTTAATTGAGTAGTTTAAGTCTCATAACTCTCTCTATATATACATACATATATATATATATTTATCATATTGACCTACCAGTCATGCCTGGCTAACATTACATAACTTGTACTGATGAGGTGTACATGCACTCATGTTACATATCCTATAACATAAAAACTGACCTTTAGTCTTTCCTGTCTTGGTTATGTTTTAGTGGACTAGTATTTTGTAATATACAGTTACATTTCAATTATTATACATTATATATGTATATAGATTATTACTATTTAGAAATAAATTATTAAACTTATTTTTCTTGAAACACAGCACAACAAATAAAGAAGTAAACAAACAATTAATACTACAGCCTTTGAACTCAGTTGTTGTTACATGTAGGTTGATAAGCCTTTTAAAATTTCACAGTGGAGGATATCAAGTTTTGTTTTACATTTTATATACATATACAGTTGAAAAACCAAAAAATGATAAATAACTATATTGATACCATAGAATTTCACTATTATTTATTGAGTTTTGTAACTGAAGATTTATTTAGATGTTATAAAGTATGAAACTTCTAGCAGACTAAAGACACAACCTTCCTCCTTGAAAATGTGGATTGAATGAATGCAGTAGCCTTTTCAAAGTTTAAAGTTGCTGAGAAAATCACTCTGGGAATGTTCTAAGCTAATGACTGATTACTCAGATGTCATATACTGTAGTAAGAGTAGAAAAGGGACCATTTCAAAAAAATGGAAAAGAGTTGAACAGGGCCACCGTGTTTGATTCATTACAAAAGCCATATCTCACAAAAATAAAAATGAGGTTCTTATTTTATATTCTAGCTTGTCAATATTGGTAATTTGAGTTCCTAATTTGTATGAAACTATTTACATGGTATTTTGACATTACAAACACCTAATTTTAGACAGTGCTGCATTCAACATGCCACATGACTCACTAGAATCTATTTTAGGCATGTTTTTTAATATTTACTTTTAAATATAAAAATTAACTCATGATATTAAAGTTTAAATTACATCTCCAATTTGATTCCACATTTATTAACATAAATTCATAAAAGAGTAGTTCAATAAAATTTTGAATTTAAGTCAACAAACATAACATGACCCACTGACAAAATGAACCATGTGGTAAAGCTATAAAATCATTTAAATATAATATTCACAACCCTCCCTTGGCTTAAGTGTAACAAGGGACTTTGCACACCCATCCTTAAAAATAAAAACACAAACTAACCCTTTATTTTTCAGGAAATCATTTATCCCCCTCCCTTAAACCCCCATAAAATGTTAACCTCCCTTACCAAGAGCAGTAACTCTTACCATAAATCAACTTATTTGTTAGAAAAATAAAGGTGTCTTAACTGGAACCCACACAGTCCTCCTCAGATCTCAAACTTCTATCCTCTCATCCTTGTTACATATACATAACTTTCTATTTATGTTTAATGCAAGAGTTAGGAATTAGATAATTATATAGTACAAGTGTTAAATTCTGTTTGTTTTAAAAGTGATAGTTGATCACACTATGTAGTTCAACAGTTATGAAATGGTGACTTGTATTATTGCATAATGTTACTAGAACCTTCTGATTTTTTCTTGTTTTGAGTATCATTACTTCATAATATCTAGTAATGTGTAGAGCATTCTAGACCTATGTCAGTGTGTAAATAAGCATCAAAAATATAGTTTGTTAGTTAGATCTAGACTAAGTAACTATTAGGTTAGCCCTAAAGAGCATATAGTTGTATTTTTAAAGTGAAATTATTACAAACTGTATTGTAATAACAGAATAGGAAGAATAATTCATCTTGTCAAATTTTGTTCCCAAGTAACTGACCCAGGCTGTGAGGACTTTCACAAGAAAATTAAAAAAAATTAAGCTCTGGATATAACTGTGATGACCAACAGTGGAACAAACATTTGTATATACATTTAAATTGTTTCAATATATCATTTTAAAACAAGTGGGCTGTGCATTATTTGTTTATTGTGGAAATTTATCACAAACAACTCACAAGCACCTATACTTAAAAACTGACAATCCCATTTTCTTCATAGAAGCTATTATCCTATTGATCACCCACATAATATTGTAAAACTGCAATAATATCACCCGGAGGGAAAAGCTAATCTTAATCCATCTTCATAAATAAGCCCCTTCATGACTGCAATCATTCTGGTCATGCCCACAGGGCATGGGGGTCATTTTACCCTCCACTTAGGAGAAAACTTGTACATTCTTGAAGGAAGATTAAAGAAAAAAAAAGGTAAGTAAAGAGAAAAGGGGTAAGAAAAGAAAAATGAGAAAAAGGGAAAAAAAATATGGATCAGATGATAGAGAGAAACAGAAAAATCATCTTAAGAATGTACAGATTAAGATTTGACTTTTGTTTTTTCTTCACTCATTTCGTTACCATCAGAGTGCAAGTGCATGCATGTCAGTAAACAATTGAACAGTGGATCAAGCAAGATGATATAATGATCAATGTAATTCTATATTACCTTTTTTTTCCCCTTTTGTCTCATTATGGTTAAGTAATGAATATATAGAATAATTTTTTTCTGTTTTTCTAATTAATATTTATAAGATAAATGTGTAAAAATTATATAAGCAGAATCAAATTTTCAGTTTTATAATTAATATTTATCTTGCTACAAATTATGTCTGATCACTTTGTGACTTTTATGGACTGAATGAGAATCAATTATCTTCAGAAAGAAAGATTTTGGTTAGTTTCTCAATCAAGAAAAACAAAATACACATTTGTCTTCAGGATATAATTTGTCAACATAGATTTATGAGAATGGCATCTCTCAACACCTTATTGTCAGTTGGTGCAAATACTTAACACTGTTCCAGCCACATCCTGTTCTGCTGAAAGAGCATTCTCTGCTTTACACTGAATTCAAAACTTACTTACATTCTACCATTGGACAAGAAAGACTGACTCATGTCATCATTTTGAAAACTGAATGAGAAATAACAAATTTCGTGATGGAAAACAATATGGAAGAGATGATCAATGCTTTTGCTCATCAGAAGAATAATGAAAATTTAGTGCTTATTTGAATTTTATTTGATCTTATTTTTTATGCATTAGAAAAGTAAAAACACTAGCTGCATTGAAAAATTTATGTTTATGGTTTTTAATTCTTAAAAGCAAGTATATGTTCTTTTTTTTTTAAGCAATCACAGTATTGAAAATTTATGCTAGTTTTTTTTATTTTTAGTAACAAAAATATGATGTTACTCTTTTAGAAGGGTCAGGGGTACTGACTCCCCATTTGGGAAATCTGTCCTGCAGGCCTGATCCTTGTAGTCCTACTCTAAACCTTCTCAATAAATCAATATCCTTTATTAGAATATGGAAACCAAAACTGTAGACAGCATTTCAAATGAGGCCTAACAATGATATTTATAAACATTTACTTTTTCTTTTTTTACTTGCCTAAAATATAATTGTAAACACACAAAAAATTCTATAAACTTAGCTTTAGTACTAGAAACAAAGTATTGCTTCAATAACTTGACATATCCTCCAATATGCCAAGATCCTTTCCTTTTTCATCCATACTACTGAGTTGGTTCTCCAAATCCTATTACCTATACCTTTTTCTTTGTTTAGATACCAAGTAACGTACCAAAATAAATGTACATATTAATAAGGCAAGGCTTCCCTTTGATGAATCCAGGTTGTTTAATTTATGATACTATACTTTAATAAACCAGTCTCTATAGAAGGAAGACTAGAAAGCCTACAATTCCAAGGACAACCTAAATCACCCCTTTACAAATAAAATAATACAAACAATTCACCAATCATCAAACAATAAAACATTCTACTTACCAACCAAAACTAAAAGAGAGAAGCTTTTATATCTGATCTTTTATTTTTTTTCAAATCTTGTAGAGCACCTTGTTTGACCTTAATATATATTCTATTTTAATCTCTCAATCTTTGTGTATATACATGATTTAGGTCAATTCCAATATTTGCTACAGAATGCTCAAGATCAAGAATATTGCTATTTTCTTTTTTCATAAGAATAGATGAAAAAAATTAAAAGCTCAGCCATCTTATAGTTTTCAACAAAAACCTTTACAATCAATATTCTTTACAGTTATAACATTTTGGCATTCTATTTGCCTTTAATGTACTTTAATACTTTAAAATTAATATCTTTGATTTTCATCTAAACATCAGCAGCTACTTGTTTCTCATAAGCCCTATTCGATTTCATAACTCAATATTGTTTTAACTAAGTCCCTAGCCTTCCTATAGTGCCATCAACATATAACCCAGATATCTGTAAATTTTAACTTATTAAACATAGCAAAATGTTATAATGTAATGACCACTACTTTGCAAACATTCTCCTAGTTCAACTCCAGTCACCATATCCTCTTTCATGTTCAACAATAAACTGAAAATAACATTAGGTTATCTTACCATTTATCATAGAAAAACCACCCTAACTCTCTTTCAAGAATTATCTCCATTGCTCTTTGTTTTCTTACAGTCTTAATTAATGTGTTTAAAGATACAATCACCTACAGTTCTTGCATTAATTAGTAGCAACCCTAATCTTATTACACAGTTTCTCATTGACCCTTTCTGACTAAGGCATCATTAACTTGTGAGTTAGCAACAGCTAACTAAAAGCTGTCCACCCTAGGAAATTCTTTATTGTAACCCACGTAAAAATTCAACCTCTTGACTACCATTTCTTTACTTTAAAACTAGTTATTTTAACTCAGACACATATAAAAGATTTCCAAAGAATAATAGAAAAGGATAAAAATGCCAAAATACACTCTTACCAAGTTATGATTAAGATAAATCTGAGAGTAACAGCTTATTTTGCATTTAGCACTGTCACTAGGCTTAAGTTACCTTACTGTTCCCTACAGTATTTTTGAAAATTATTATTAATAAGTTGGAATACCTTAATTTATAGAAGTTACAAACATGACAATAGTAAGTAAACACATAACAGAATGTAATCTAAAATAAAGTTAAAATTCACTATTATGAAACAACAAGTTTATGCTGAAACAAGTACTGCTTTGTATACAGATTTACCACGAAATACAATTTACTTTGTTTTATGACTTTAGTTACTACTATATCCTTATTATTTTCTAGTTTCTTTAAGGATTCTGTGAAGAAATGAAGAATTGCCTATTGTAAATGTGTAATATAGAGATTCAATTAAAACAGTGAAACCCAAATCTTTCACTGATTTGATAACATTCAATACCAAGTCAAGGTCAGTCAGCATTTCTGCAATATAATGAAAAATTATTTTATTTCTATCACTAATGATGACATGTTTGCAATATACTCATCTGGTTTGGAAACTTTATACCAAATATGTTCTTTTAAAAGAATAAATCAATTTATTTTTGACACCCACCTCTTCATACTGTAAGTGTACTTTCCTTGAAGCAAAAATATGTTATTTTGAATAAATGTTTTCCATTGGATGTAGAAGTATGTGCTTCAAATTTGCATTCAGCTTTTTGATAATCATAAAAGATTTTAATTTGCTATTGATTTTGTCATTTCAAAATACTCTGAAACTGATTTTTCAAGGTTATCAAACAGCCATAAATAGTTTGATAACATAAAAATACAATCTTAAGTGAAGATTCTTTTGTTCAGTTTATCAGAAAATGGCACTGTTAAGTACTTTTACTATTTTGCACTTGGGCAAACAAAAGTGAATTGATGAGAGCATGTGGAAAAGAAAATTACAAAACGTCTTTTTATATAATTAATATGTGGTTACATAATATTTGTAGCAATACCAATAGTGGATTTTAACTTCATCTTATACTACAAACTTATCCGAACAGTGAACATGCAAGCTTAACTAAATTTCGGTACCATAATTTCTAGGCCGTACAATATATTAGAACAATAGTATACACTACAATTTACAAAATATGTCTTATTACTAAAACTGGTAATATTACAGAAATAAAGAATTTGGGAGGCAATATAACGGTTGCTATATGATTATAACTTAAGTTACGGTTCAGACGTAAAATATCTACTATTAGTGTTATTATAAAAAGAAATAATGAAAAATGATGTACTTAATATAAGCATTTTATTTGAACATACTTACCTTATCAATAACAAGCCAAAATAATGACATTCTTGAAAATGAAAATTTGTCAACTGGACACTTTGAATGAATAGTTAAAATGTATTTTAGGTAAATATCAAACTTCCTAGTGACTAGTGACATCACGTACACAGATTGCCACGAGTTCTGTGAAGAACCGGCCCCCCATTAACAGTTGGAACAAATTAATAGACTACAGTGCAACGCATTATCACCGTAGCATTATACGTAAATAAAACAATCAATCAAACAATTTTCTGAATAAAAAACAAACAAATACTTTTAATACCTGCAAATAGTCTTATAATCCATATAAATCATGAATTAAAAACATAATTATTACCATTTACTCAACAGATAGCCCAATATGGATTTGCTATCAGAAAACAAACACATTACCATTTAACTTTTCATATTCAAAGTATTTATGGGGAAAATTTGTTTCATCACTAGCCGATAAAATGCCATTTTCATTCAGAACACGATAACAAAGTATTAGTTTAAAAACTTAGTGTAAAACAGTTTGTTTTAATATAAGTTTTCTTACTATAGACGTTAAAAGTCTGAAAATTATTTCTTCGAAAGTGCAATAATAAAATTCCATTTTATAATAAAGTTAAGTTTATAAATCTCTATATATCCAACGATAATTTAAATTTAAAAGGCACTGACTATGAAAATGGAAACAGATGGCGCCATTGCAATATATTAATTTGGAGAGGAATGTATTTCTGTTCTCCTAGTCTAGAACTGCTATTACTTTGTTTTGAAACAGACGTGTAACATTTCGGCTATGTAAAAGAATATTTTGTTGTGTCAAAAAATTTTCTAATGGCCACTAGATATAATACTAAAGAGAGCTCTTTTAAACTAATATACTGGAACATTTCTCATATAATAATTTATATGATTGCTATAGCATCTTCACTTACAGGTGCTATTTTTTTTTCTGTAAGCGAAAAAAAATTTAATGGCCATTGTCCTCTTTACAGCGATATTGTTGTTGTCATGGTTCCAGGAAAAAACGACTCTTTTCGTTTTGTAACAGATATACATGCAGAAAAGCGGACGAAATGGGGATCAAGTCATTCATGTAACTTTTGTAGCTTTATGCTGGTTGCATCTTTTGTATATGGGTTGACACTGGTATGGTTTTTTTGCGTTTGCTCTGGAAATGGAAACATAGGAGCAACTGGGTAAGAACTGAAATTATTCAAATCAATTTTACAATCAGTATTCACAATAATAAGTAAATCTGAGCAAAAAGTCTAAGTATCATAGTCAAGTACTTAAGACCTTAATAAGTTAATATTATGTGCAGTAAAATTATATTAGTTATTGTTTCTTATCACTATATTTGCCATGTATTCGTGACAGGAATTTAGTTATACACATCTTTATTATTTTCACTAACTTCTGATCAAAGCAAGCTTTCTACATATATCCGAATTCAAAATTAACCGAGTAATTAATATGTTCCATTTTACTTTATTTATAATGATCAGAATACCAGTTAGGTACCCTGACTGTTGTTAATATTTTTGGACGCATTTCTAGTACTGTCCCACAAAGTTCGACGAGCTTAGAAAGTTTTGGTTAGACTTAAATCCATAAACTAAAATAACAAAGCAAAATAATTTTTATAATAGCATGATAACAAACCAGATACAATTTGCTTCTGCACTCGAATGGTAGCTTACTTCTCAGTCCTTGTCTCCAACCATTTCCGTAAATTACGGTACATTATTTTTTCAAGAAGTAAATACAACACAAGAGGCTAGTTACTTTCACTTTTATGTTGAGGGAGATAAAGCCGATAAGAAATTACTGATGTATTGTTGTATTTTACCTGATAAAGTTTTTTTTATAATCAAATTGAAGTGTTCCAAATTCCTGGAGACTAATTCCACCGGCCTTATTGTTTACTGTTATAATGTCTGTCGCAATGTGTGTTTCTGCCTTCATGTTGACAATGGGTATGCGATACTTTTGTCACCAAATTGAGAATGGACCAATTATAAGGTATGTTGAAATGTTTTATGTTTGTTGTATTTTTGAGTTTATAAAGCAAACAATATGGTGTTTTAATTTAAAATTAAAACAGTATAATTTTTGTTTGTACCGAATTGCAAAACAAATGTTTGTAATAAAGTATCATAATATGATGCATCATGTGATTAAGACGTTTTTATTTTATTTTGCACCCTTTATTATTTTTTTAAAATTAGATAATTTCAATAGCCAGTGAGTTTTAAAGGTAAACTACCACTCCATAACGCCATTTTTTATAACTTGTTTTTAATAACAGAAATATGTATATGTATTATATATGTAATATAAAATATGTATACGTTTTCACTGGTCTTTACTTAAAACATGATTTTATTAATGCTGTTACTCTTCTTATAATTATAACAGTGTGTAAAGCACATCGTGCTAAAACAAACAATGCAGGTTTCAAAAATTTGAAAAGTATTTTGTTGCCTTTTGTACGATCAAACCCCCACTAGTACAGCGGTAAGTCTATGGATTTACAGCACTAAAATCAGGGGTTCGATTCCCCTCGGAGGGCTCAGCAGATAGCCCGGTGTGGCTTTGCTGTAAGAAAACACACACATCTGTGCAATCAAATATAGCTTTTCATAAGCTATATTAAAACTGTATGTAACGATCAGATCAGTTTCCTTATTATTAGAATTTCACCTTTTATATGTTGCACAAATACCAATGCTTGAGTATTGGAAATGGAATTAAAAATTAAGCTAAAAATGTGTTGTCTAAGATGTAAACAAACACCGGCCACAAATACACAGACATGCCCCCTATGTCTGTTTTTGCTCTATGTGATAAAGAAAGTTAGACATACTTCAAATATTTAAAAGTGTGGTTCAAATTATACATTTTTACTGCATATTTTGACATTTAAACATTAAATTTGCAGAAGCGCAAACGGAATAGGCTCGGCATGGCCAGGTGGTTAGGACGCTCGACTCATACTCTAAGGGTTGCGAGTTCGCCCTTGGTAAAAGGGAAGCCCGATAGTTGGCAGTGGCTGGCGATGACTTGCTGCCTACTCTCACTGCTAAATGAGGGACGGGTAGCGCAGATAGCCCTCGTATAGCTTTGCGAGAAATTCAAAAACAAACAGAAGGAATAATAGTATAGCGCCATCACAATGATGCTCTTGCACAGGTGGTGTGCATACAGCTATAGACAAAGATGGCACAGTCTACCTGTATAACACGTACATTGACCATATGTTTATGACTACTACATCCACTGCATCCCACTATCACGCTGAAAAGCTGATACTTTCGCATTAAAATCAAAAGCACCCTGGTGTCATTCAATAAACTAGTCAAAGTACTATATATAATTGTTAGTCTCTACAACTGTTTTTATCATATGAAATCCTGAACCCAGAGTCAGCAGATGTAAGACCTTTCACTAAAATTATCAGTATACGTATATAACAAGGACAATAATTTCTAATCCAACGTCACCAAAATTCAATTATTTCAAATATTAAATTTTAGTAGTCACTATTTATTGGTATAAGAAAAAATAAAAAGTACATTAAAATGTTTTAGTATGAATGTGAAGTTAATCATTTTCGAACTCATAGTGCTTAAAACGTCGAATTTCACTTTATATAATATACATATACAAGATTAATATAAAGTTAAAATGGGTATTTGTGTATGTTGATGACTAGCTGTCTTCTTTCTAGACTTTCACTGCAACGTTAGGAACGGCTAGGTCAGATAGCCCTCGAGAAGATATGCGCGAAATTTAAATTAAACCAAAGCTGTTAAGAGTGCTAATAAAATCACTAACATTAAGCGTCTGCCTAGAGGCGGTGTTCTGGTTCAAGGTAAGGAACCCGCAGACTTGAACAGTCTACTGAAAGCTTGGCCTTCAGACGCGTTCAAAACAGGAAATATTACAATACACCTACCAGGAACTAAATCAACACCTAAATCTTTTGTGATACGGGGTGTACATAATTCAATAGACACAGTAGACATTAAGGAAGCGTTAAGTACACAAAACATAAAACATATATCAGTAGACCGAATAATTTCAAACATTACAAAAAAGCCCACAAACCTAATTAAAGTAATCACAGACAACAGCCAGGACATTACACAGTTCATTAATAATGGTATCACTATGTGGTATCAAAGGTACACAGTAGAACAAACAAAAACACCAGCAGTGATTGTCACACAGTGTTACCAATGCCAAAGTTTTGGACATGTAGCAGCAGCATGTCAAGCAAATGCGCGTTGTGTGGGCTGTGGGGAGAATCACCACATTTCACAATGCACTAAACAAAACCCCAAACCCAAATGCTGCAATTGTGGGAGGAACATACGGCTAATTATAAAGGATGTCAGAAATATAAATCCATTAAAACACACTTGTACGAAATTAAAAATCCCAACACGAACAAGCCGCCACCACCACGAACAATAAAGGAACCCACACCTACCACTCCAGCACCACAAAGCACAACTACACAAACAAACGCTTATGCTGCAGTGGTAAAAACTTCATCATCCCGACAGGAAAAACCATCACCATGTGAAGACGAAATACCCAAACCACCTCAAGACACACAACCAACCACGCCAACAACGATTGAAACTACACTGACATCTGCCATAACTTCCACTCTCTCGGAAATAATGGCAGAATATACAAACCCTACAAACCCCAACAGTCTTACAGACATTATAGTTAAAATCATATCGAAAAACATACATAAATTCTTGCCGCAAATTTTAACCTCCATCATAAACTCCACTAAACATGGATAACTTTACAGTTCTGCACATCAATATCCAGGGTGCCCTTGCTTCCAAGAAACATGAGATTGAAGATACAACAAGCTCCATTAGACCAGATGTTATTATAATTAGTGAAACTCTCCTATATAACTACCATCGATTCAAATTAAACGGCTACTCCATTATTAGGCATAACAGGAAGGATAATAGAGATCCAAACAGAGGCATTTTATTATTGTATAGGACTGAACTTATAGTTCAGGAACTTAGTATCCCTTCCAGTAACGAATCTATAGTCATCAATATAAAAACGCAAAATCATGCAGACGTTACTGTGGCGGGCATCTACTGCTCGCCTAGTACAGTGTTAGATGCAAATCTTTTGCATATATTGTATAATAGCAATTCTAATCTAATTATTACCGGCGACCTAAATGGTAAACATATAGCATTCAACTGTCGAAGTACAAACGCAAATGGCAATGTACTTTTTCAAGTTTTGGATGAATCAAACATGACTTTATTAAACGATGCAACACCGACACATATCTCGTACGCACACGGCACCAGTGAAATACTGGACCTATGCCTGTGTTCGTCAAATATGAGTCGCAAATTCGTAAACTTTCATGTTGGTCACGATTTGGATAGTGACCACCTCCCAGTTTGGTGTATCTTCAATCTCAACCCACACTTAAATAAAATCATAGTTAAAGACCAACTGAACTACAACAAAGCTAATTGGCCAGTTTTTCAAACTATATTAAATGAAACCTTACCTCCCGAAGTACCACACATTGCCGCGGACGCATCAGATATAGATGCATACTGTCATATCATCTCTGATTGTCTAAAACATGCAGCCAACAGTTCTATACCGAAACAAAAACACTTCACAACAACCCATTCATGACAACCACATAAAGACATAATACACTTAATAAAAGACAGACGTATATTCCGCAGACAGTACATTCAAAATCGCAACCCAACACTTAAAACACAGATAAACGCAATTAGGAACAAAATACGACATTTAATTAGACAACAAAAACAAGAAAACTGGGACATCTTCTGTTCCGATCTAAATCACAAAACTGATCCTAAACAATTCTGGACACACTTGAAAATATTTACAAATAAAGGAACAACAAACACAGTATATCCACCACTTGAACTGGATGGAGAAACAGCATACACTAACACAGAAAAAGCCGAGATATTTAAAAAACACCTAGAAAACACGTTCAAGATACATCATGAACCAGACATGAACAGATACTTCTTTAATACAGTTAACAACTTTATTGATCACAACAGAAGCATTTTTACACCTAAATTTCCAGTCAACACTATTATACACCAAGAAAAAACAAAAGACTGGAGCACTCATCAACTGATTAAACATATCACTGTAACAGAAGTCGTAACTGCTATTAACAACACAAAAAACAAAGCCCCTGGTGAAGATGGTATTCAAGCTATCCTCCTAAAACACGGCACTCAGAGATTATATGAACACCTAACAGCTTTATTTAATCTATCACTATCAGCAGGATATATCCCCGTTTCTTGGAAGGAAGCAATAATTTTAATGTTCCAGAAAGAAGAAAAGCCAGCGAATAAACCAAACAACTACCGCCCGATTAGCTTAACCAGTTGTATTGGCAAAGTATTAGAAAGGATAATTAGTAATCGTCTGTCAGTATACTTAGAAGAAAATTCAAAATTACCAGAAATTCAAAACGGATTTCAAAAGTACCGCCAAACTACAGACCACCTGATTCGACTTACAGAATCAATTACCGACAGCTTCAACAAAAACGAATGCACTGTAGCTTGCTTTCTCGACATTGAGAAAGCTTTTGACACAGTGTGGCATAATGGTTTACGTCACAGATTACATGAAATGGCATTACCACAGGAAACTATTCGCTGGCTGTCCAACTTCCTGGAAAACAGAATGTGCAAAGTAAATGTGAATGGGGCCCACTCAGGGCCCTTTTCACCCGAAGCAGGAGTCCCGCAGGGAGGGGTTGTTAGCCCTATATTATTTATCATGTATGTGAGTAATATGCCTCTGTCGGACCTAAATTTAGGTTATGCATCACAGTTCGCTGACGATGTGGCAGTCTGTAAAATTGCTCCCACTCCATCAATATCAGCAACGAACCTACAACCAATTCTAAATAACATCGAAGAATACTGCCAGAAATACAGAATCAAAATCAATATTCCGAAAACCCAAGTGATATTATTCAGCAGACTGAACAAGCTGAAAAAAGATCCACCAAAGCTCTACATTAATGGATCACTTTTACTGACTGCTACTTCTGCTAAATTTCTATGTCTAACCTATGATTCAAAATTAACGTGGTTACCACATATTAAGAATATACTGATACGAATCTGGAAAAGAGCAAACTATGCAAGAAGTCTTTCAGGTAAAAAACCAAGGAATATCTCCAGGTAATATACTCAAAATCTACAAAACGTACATTAGACCTGTAATAGAATATGCATCACCTGCCTGGATTAACATTGCACCCACACATTTACAGAAACTTCAACGAATACAAAATTCAGTTCTAACTTCGGCATACAAAGTACCACGAAGCACTTCATCCACATTTATGCACAAATATGCAAACATAAACACAATATCAGAAAGACTCTTGCATAATTCTCTAAAATATTTCAATAAGAATTGGCATAAGAATAACTTAATGTGTGATCTCGACAGATACCACGTACATGATGTAAATAGCCCTAAATACCTCTCCCCTTTTAATATGTATTTAAGAAATGTTACTCAAGCTGGCCACCTTGTACTAGACAATTAATTTTTTTTTATTTATTTATTTATTTTTTTTTTTTATTACTATTATTGTTACTACAAGTAGTAGTAGCATTTCTCTATGGAGAAAAACAACAAGGATAAAAATTACGAAAAAAAAAACATGTATGTGAAAAATACATGGACTGTGCCCTACATACATGGACTGTGCATGCGTCCATGCATGAACTGTGCCCTACATGCATGGACTGTGCCCTGAAATGGGCCTGAGTACGATATTATACTTTTGCTCAGGTCCTAAGCTAAAAAAAAAAAAAATCCTTACGTCAGACGCTATCAACGTTCGGGAGGGAGGAAGAAGTCTGATGTACCTGACCCTCCGGGGTATTTAACATCGATATCCAAATACCCACACGGTGAAACAATGCTAATAAAGTAGGTCTTTTTGCACCTGACCCTCCTGGGTATATACTTATCAACATACCCTAATACCCATAAAGAAGAAGCGAAATGCTAATAAACCAAATGGTACTGTCAATAATGCTCGTCTCCGGAAGCTTTCCATCAAGTAAAAATACATATAACAAAGAACAGTGTTTATTTAATATTTTCACGCAAACCTATTCGCATATCTCTTCCCGAAAATTTTGAATTCGTAGGCTACTTTTTGTGACTGAATAGCAGAACTTGACTGCCGTTTTTATAGCACACTCACTTGCAGTGAACAACATATTAAAAATATATAGTAACATATTTTTTTCTTTTTTAACTTTATACTAATCAGCAATTTGGTTGTTTCTGTCCATGGAATTCTTTGTTACTGTTTAGAAAATGATGTGATTCATCTGATCGCTCTCCTTAGTTTTCACCTATACGCCTACCGTGCAGTTCACTTCATCTGATTACATTCCTCCTTGTTTCCACCCATACATTTACCATGCAATTCATTTCATTGCACTCCCCCTGGTTTACAGCTACATATTTACCATGTATTTCACTTCAGTTCTTGTGATTAAACTCCTAGTTTTCATCTACACACCTACCTCGCAGTTCAATTCAATTTTCTAATTACATTCCCCCTAGTTTCCGCATATACACCTACCAAGCAGTTGGGTTTAGTTTGCTTGCATTTTCATTTTATTTTGTAATATTCTGTTTGCGCAAACGTTACAATTTATTTCGATGTATATATTTTAATCTAAGCGTTACAGCTTGTACTCTTTTAAAGCGCTTTTCTTGTAATTTATACAATACAGTATATGATTAGATCAAACACCAAAAATTGTTAAAACAATTAAATATTTTCAGTTCTTTACTCAGAACGAAATTCTGTGTAATTGGGATAAGTTTGCATTATTATGACGCTAAAAATCGAACTTCAACGCCCGTGGTTGGCAGAGCACAGACAGCCCATAATGTAACTTTATGTACAACAATAATCGAAACCAAATCCTGAGATAGACTCTCTTACTGATACTTAATTTCAAAATGGTACGTTTGTCTTCGTGGGCATGGTGATGAACTGTGCGTACCTGATCTACATTCGAATTCAAGAAAATTTAGAAAACATGGGACACAGATGCAAAGTCAGGATAAATATACTTTACGGTTCCATTTCATTTCAAGCTTATGATGTTATATTTCAGCTGTGATGCTGCACAACATATAACCTGGGAAGCATATCCGTACATGAATGGTTTCTACAGCTTACATTTAGAAGCTGAGGTAAGAAAAAGAGTATTTTAGAAGAAAAATCATAGCTACATATTTATATGCATGAATATACTTTTTGAAGCTACTATTAGTGTATTTTGATTACAAGTGTCCAATATTTTTATATTTATTTGATTGTTGTGTTTGAGTTCCCCCGCGAGGGCAATCTGCATTAGCCGTCTCCAGTTTAGGAGCGTGAAGAAGGAAAGGCAGCTACCTCTTCACTACCTACCGTCACCTCTTAGTCTCCTCTTTTACTATCGAATAGTGGAATTGATCGTAATTATACAACACCCCAACAGCTGAAATTGCGAGCATTTTGGTGGGATGGAGATTTGAACCCGCGATCTTCGGATTAGGAGTCGAGTGCCTTAACCACTTGGCTATGCCAGATTGAGAGTTTTTATATGGATAATTAAGCCTTATGAGTTGCGTGCCTTAATCACCTGACAGTGCCGTGCCGTTTACATGATAGGCAGCACGTTGTTATTTCCATGTATGGTTTGATAAACTACATATAATCCCCAAAGGTTTCGTATCATATTTTAAAGTTATAATTGCTCAAACGAGTATTATACTGAGGTGTGAGAATTTTGGTTAAATTATCATTAATAATTCCTATTTTCGTTCAGCATAGTCGAAGACATATTAAAGACAAAATAGAGTATATATATATATTATAATAATACGCCACATTAATTTATATATATTTCTTATACTTATCTAGTATAAAAATTTTTGTATCCTCAATTAATATAAAAATTTCTAGATAAAACATATTACAGTAATTTTGGGTGATTTCAGGTCTTGTGTGATATACCTTATATGCTTACAGTCTGAGAGTTTAATTGACATATATTCGTGACATATATAATTTATCTTTCTGTTTGTGCAAGTTGCATAACATAAAATGCATCAGATACAATACATAAAAACGTCTAGCTTTATTAAATAATAAGTATTTAAGATGTATAAAACAACATTTTAAACTTGTATTTTATAACTCTCATAAACAAGCGACATCTGTCTCAAGTAGTTGATGTATAGCATTCATTCAGGACTTTTTTTTAACACACAAGAATTACTGGTAAAACCAAAAAGGAAGCAGAAGAAGCAGCTGCCTCTCTCATAAATTTAGAAGAAGCTAACAATATAGTGCCTGTTTTATACTCTTATTAAGCGTGGTGTAAAGAAACAGAACAATCCAATGTCAGACCATATACTGTATTTTCATTGTAGAAGCATTCAAGAACTCCCTTAGACTTTCGTAAGAATTTGCTATCCTCAAACTGCATTGCTGTTAAACAAGACAATCTAAGTATTGGCTTTCTTTATTCTTCACGTTCTTCCCCCGATTTGCTTAAGCTGGAAAACTTATATCACTAAATACTGGATTTCGATGCCCATGATAGGCAAAATACGGCTAGCACTTTGTGTAGTTTTGCGCTTAATTACAAACAAACAAAAACCTAATATTTACGTATTAAAATTGTTAGAATTTGATACATTAAGTGGTATTATTTAATTTTTCCGCTGCGGAAAATTTGATAAAAGAAGCCGAAAGTATGTCAACAGCAATATGGCGTGATTGCACCATTTTATTTATATTGGAAGAAGAGTAAGTTTTGTCTGCAGCTAACGACTTGAACATACTGAATTGCGCTTCATTGTTTTAATATTTGGTTTTCTACTGTATTTTAAGAAAACGACTACAGAGCTTTACATTTTAATTGGTCTCAATCGACTTTGAAAAAGAGTCTAAAGGCACAATTCAAAACGGTTTTTTTATCATGTTTATTTCTGTACGCAGGAGTAATAGCCACATAACATAAATTGTATAAATGTGATTCTTTATTTTATGCCGGAATTTTTAAAGTTATTTTTGTTGTTGTTAATATATTTAATTCAGTTCTGTTACACCGATCCATCCACAGCTCGCCATGTGGACAGCAGCACTTACCTGGATCTTAGCTTTGTTTGTTCTTAGCCTGCGATGTGTATCAGGGATCGATTTTAAAGAAAAGTCCAATAATACGGTAAGAACATTTATCACATTGTTTCTTTTGCTTTTATTATGTTTTTAAAAGTTATAAAATATTATATTTAGAAAGTTCCATGACTTATTTGAAACAACATTAATTCAAAGTTCCAAACGGTATTTTGTGTGAAATACAATGTGACATGTGAGCATACCTTCACTTTTTCTATGTTTTTTATTTTGAGGTAGATATTTTCAAAATCTTTTATTTGTTCGAGTCTATGCAGTTTTTGAATAAACATATGGTTTATACAACCATTAAATTGACTTTATTTTAGCTGTTTTTGTTCCTTCATAGTTGTCGAGAGATAACACTAACTTGTCCTTGGGATGCATTGTGGTAATGCAAGGTCAATGATAGCAATGTCTTTCACTGCTAAAGCAGATGATATGTAACGATTACATCTTTTCCTATGTTAAATGAAAGTTATCTGTGACATAAAGTACTGTTTACTGTGGATCAGTTCGACATTTTCCATTAAATAAGAAATATCAGATTTAAATAAGAATTATCATGGAGGGGTTAACAGGAAGACATCTTGAGAGAAAGAAATGTGTTCACCAATTCACAAATTCAATAGCAGACAAATTCCCAGTGTAAAAAAGCAACTACACGCACTTTGTCATTGATTTAAATCTGCATATTTCGTGTTAAGCGCACAGCTATATAATGGCCTATCTGTGTTCCACATTTTACCCACTACGGGTATCAAAATCTGATTTTTAGCGCTATAAGTCTTCTAACTTACCACTGAGGCTCATTGATTTAAATAAATATTGCTTTATTTTGTATAGCATATGCAGTCTGTTTATTTCTTTGTTTGAACTCAATTAGTTTAATTAAATTCAAATTTGGCCCGGCATGGCCAGGTGGGTTAAGTCGTTCGACTCGTAATCTAAGGGTCGCGGGTTCGAATCCCCGTTGCACCAAACATGCTCGACCTTTCAGCCGTGGGAGCGTTATAATATGACTGTCAATCCCATTATTCATTGGTAAAATAGTAGCTCAAGAGTTTGCGACGGGTGGTGATGACTAGCTGCCTTCCCTCTAGTCTTACACTGCTAAATTATGGACGGCTATTGCAGATAGCCCAGTGTAGCTTTGCGCGAAATTCATAAACACACAAACAAACAAAATTCAAATTTTTTTTGTAATTTATTCTGTCAATCGTTCTGTTATAAATCAAACTTACTTGACACTCTTCCATAAAATCAGTTAATCTGAAAATACCAGAGAGAAGAGGGTTAATTTTTAATTAGTACTGCATTTGCTTGTGTTCATTCACTTTGTACACACAAAATTTCATTATTTGTAATCGTAGTTTTTATACAAGCTTTTAATTTCTTCTTTTTCTTTACTAGGCAAAAGTAACTCGATAAAATCTGGATAGAGACTTGAAGTCAAGACAACTGAAAATTTTGTTTATTCCGATTCTAACAAATACTTTCATTACATATAGTATTTATAAATTAAAATGTTATTTAAAGTAAGTTTTAATGAAAATTTTTCTTATGCAATCTGTTAAATATCCCTGTATCTCATTTATAATAATCATGAAACCGAAAATTATTACTAAAGGAATAAACTCATAAGTTATTCTTTTATTTGTATCTCAGCTTTGATTAAGGTTTAAAATTTAAAACAAGATTTTCGGTAAAATTCAGAAATAAAATGAGTGTTTGTGTATTCTCTTGCTTCCGTGAGTCATTTTATATTATATGTTCTTCAATGCTGACCTAATTCTCGTGGAGAAACTTAGACAAGTCAATACTGCCCACAAAATCTTTGGGCTTAGGACAATTCTTTTGTTTGCCACCAATGTTCCCACAGAAATTCAAGTTATAATCAGCTCCTTTTTCTTCGATCTTTTCACGATACTTGTATTTATATGTCCATCATGCATCCTGTGCCTATGTGAATCTATGTGAAGTTACCCCTAAGGAAAGAAAACAAGAAAATAATATTTTCGTGACAGTGGTGAATGTTCCGGGTTGTACATTATAAGCATTCTGTTCAAATGGTATTAGACACGTCCAATATCAGTACATAATAACATTATTTCATATTTTACAGTATTACTATAGGGCAAATTAAAAGTTTGTGTACCTTAAATATAATAATTTATGTCATTATAAATTATAATAATTTTCATATTTTACAGTATTACTGTAGGGCAAATTAAAAGTTTGTGTACCTTAAATATAATAATTTATGTCATTATAAATTATAATAATTTTCATATTTTACAGTATTACTGTAGGGCAAATTAAAAGTTTGTGTACCTTAAATATAATAATTTATATCACTAGTACAGTGTATTAACATTTGAATTTTCTTTGGAACACATCATACAGACCTAGTAATTTAGGTTCACTATCTTATCAAAATATTACCTTATTTTTCTAAGAGGGAAAAAAAACAAAATTCCTTCCGTAACGGTGCAATACAGATTTAAAAGACCCATCTTTGGTAAACTTTGCAGATGCATACCCATGTAGGCATACTTACTGACACGAATGAGGTGTTCCTAGTGAGCTAGCGGATTTTGTACATACAGTGCATTAGGTTATTCCAAGCAATCAAAGTTTTTGTGTCTCCCAAATCTCCAGGCTTAGGACAAGTTACTCCTGTGGATAGTACCTTGACCAGCCAACGAAACTAAATAAAGAATCATTTAGTATACTGAAGGAGAAGCTATATACTAAAACGTCAGAAAACCGTAGTTAGAAATCTGTAAAATAACCATGCTAGCTATTTTGGAAGACACCAGAAAGTTAAATGAAACCATAACATCAATTGCACACCATAATTTTGCAATTTTTGGGAAAGGAAGAATATTTTACTTTTTCGATATTTCATAAAATCAAACGTATCATGAAAATAATAGCCTTACAGAAATGAATACATGAATAATTACTTACATCATTTGATATTTTGTACCTGAACTATGTTTGACAGAACAAAGTTATCCTTTAATATGTATTTTTTTCGGAACTTCTGTTTGTTTGTTTGTTTTTTGGAATGGTGGAAAATTTGAGGCCCTAATGCATGTAGATGTAAACATGTTTCGTGGATGACGCAACAGTGTCTAATTGTTACATCAGTAGCTTTATAGGCTATGTCGGCTCTGTACCAGCCATTTTAAATTATAAATATAGGTTTCTACTGAAAATCAGTTCAGAAGTCTATCCGCTACAATGTGCATATGATACTACCATGGTTAAAGTTTGTGAGTTAATTCCATAGAAAAAAGCACTGTTTCTTTGAACAAATAGGGACTCTCGACAAGACACATTGTTTGCACAATTGAAGTTATCAAATCTAGTGTAAACTTTTTAGTGCAAAGATATAAAGAAACTGTCTGTGTGGTGCGGTGGAAGAAAAGGAATAGAAAAACAACTGAAAATTCTCACAACAGCTGATGGATGTGTTTTGAAATGCATGAGACTGTAGAATCGTCGACTGTTGTCCATAGATCTCAAAAGGAAGGAAATAGGGTTGCTATCACCACATGCACCATATTGTTTATATTAATCTGATTTCCCAGCAAGATGACCAAGAAAAATATACCCCCTTACTAACAAGATGAGACCCAACTAGGCTGAAACAATGTGAAGCAAAGTGATTTTCTAAGGCAAATGAAACTTCAGCTTGTATGGGTATGATGGCAAGTACTTTGTAAAACGTAAAATTCATATATTTTATGCAGTATACACATAATAAAGAGGAAAATTAACTCTATATGTATTGAAAATATATCTTAGATTTTATTCCTTGCTTCGGATGAAGAACTATCTTCAAAGGAAGAGGATTAAGAAACTATTCTGGGCAGACAACAGCCCATGTCTCAACCGTATCAGAAACTGCTGAATGGTAATGGGTAACAAACTGCAAGAGAAGAAACTAACAAGCATCTTGGAACTGCAAGAAACTCTAATACGCCTAAGAAATCACAAACTCACTCTCGCCTACACTAGTCCTCTTGTGCACTTTGTAAATATGTAAAATTTCAGTCAGCTTACACCACACAATGTCCATAACCGTTTTGCACTAGTCCTGACACGTCTACAATGCACAGTCTTGTAAAAATCTATAAAAATTAATGAAAGTTGGAAAAAGTATGTGATGCAATAATTTTTTTTCTCATTGTAGTTGCCTTAGGCAAACAAATGTCGCTTAGGTTAAAATTCATTTTTTTCTAACTCTTCTGTACACGAATCTAAAATTTACTAGTGACCATTAGGCGTGATTTCGTAGACAGAAGATAGCTGTTTCTTTACCAGTGATGTTTCGAGAAGGGTGTCTTTTCTATCGACGAGCTAGATAATTCCGTAGCACTTGAATCACAATGGATAAATGTCACATGTGTGATGAGTACTAAGTGAGCAAGTTGAGTGATTGTATGATACTGTTGTTTATAATTAAGGCCATGTTTTCTTTTATTAAGCAGATTTTGTACAGATTTCTGTAGCTTTGTTAGAAATTTCACATAGATTTTGAAAAAAAAGAAATTTTACCTTATTTTAAATTTCGCAATATTTTGTTTAACTTTATTTTGGGATTGGAGGATTATTGTACTTCAGTCTTTTCCATTTAGCTTTCTATTTGTTTTGAGGTTACAGGGAAAGTTTACACAGGATTAGTAAGACATTTTTGTTAAAGATTCTTTCACATTTCCCTTACCAGCTCAACACACTCTCATCAAATAATTATCCTTTATTTTGGTGTATTGTGTTGTTTCTATCTATTTTTGTTAATGCATTTTTTAAAATCTATTGTTTCTTCTTTTAAACGAACTCTGTCAGAATTCAGAGAGAAATAGAGAACTATACTCTGTGATGTGATATTCTCCAAACTGCTCTGCAGCACATCTATGCAAAGAAAATGCCACAGAATAATAGGAAAAAAGAAACTTTGTTGCTATAACCAAGGGTATCATTGTCATAAAGGTTTGTGCTCTTTATAAATAGACTTATGGCTAGAATGGTCAATAACCTGTTAAGTACACCAAAGCTGTATTTGCACAGAAGTGGCATTTTATGTGACACATATGGTATAGGCCTGATATGGACAGATGGTTAAGGCACTCCACTCGTAATTTGAGGGTTGCGGGGCTTGAATTCCCGCCGTACCAAACATGCTTGCGCTTTCGGAGGCTTACATATCGTAAAAGGTATGATGCGAGGACCACAGTACATCGAAGTTCTGCAGAGAAGAGTCGTTCCAAAATTGAAAAAGAGATTTCCAGATGGATCTGGCATTTTTCAGCAAGATATGGCTCTGTGCCACACATCGAAACTTGTGAAGAATTTTATGACTACAACGCGAATAAAGGTGGTGGACTGGCCTGAAAACTCTCTGGACTTAAATCCTGTTGAAAATCTTTGGCCGATTTGTAAAGAAAGACTTCGGGGAAAAGACTGTACTACGAACGATAAGCTAATTGAGGCCATAATTGAGATGTGGTACCGTATCCAAAAATTAGTAAAGATTGCAGTCAACTCGTGGACTCGATGCCAAAGCGGATTAATGATCGTCTGAAAAATAAAGGCGGTCATATCATGTATTAATTTTCGAGTAATTTTTGTATTCTCAGAAATAAAATGCAAAAACTTGAGAAAATCGTAATTTTCCGTCTTGTTTCAATTAATTTGCTCAAGGGTGTATATTCCTCCTCCTTACTATGAATCGTACATAGACTCAGAAAGTACACTTCCATACGCTAGCTATACGTCCCTAATTTAGCACTGTAAGAATAGAGGGAAGGCAACTAGTCACCACCACCAAACACCAACTCTTGGGGTACTCTTTTACCAACGAATAGTAGTATTGACTGTCACATTATAACGCCCCCAAAGCTGAAAGGAGGAGCATATTTGGTGTGACAGAGATTCGAACCCGCGACCCTCAGAGTATAAGTCGAGTGCGTTTAATCACCTGGCCATGCCGGGCCCTCAACAGTTTAGAACAAGGTTCTTACCAACATGTTGAAATTATGCTTATTTTCAAGTAACAAAACAGTGGTTTGACACTGTATTATTACTCATTGTGTTTACCTGTCGATTAAATTGGCTTTTCTACTGTTACCAATTGTATTAGCATCACCATATTTAAATTGCGTCTTAATCATACTAAGATTTCAATTTTCACATTTCTCATCAATTTTAGTGAAATTGATAAAAAATTATGAAGAAAAGAAGTGAAATTCGAGAACCGCTCAGACTTATTGACTGACCAAGTGCTAAATTGCGAAACGTACTGGAATCACGTAGATACTGGCGCCATTTTGCGTTAGCAGTTCGCGCACGATCCCTCATTTCAAGACGGGCCAGTGGAATCGGACCCTGGAGCTTAGCATTGCACGTACATAAACTTACTGCTGATTCACGGGGGAAATATAAAAACAAGGTTTGAGCATTTATCTGAAACAAGAAAACAAATGTGTAAACAGAGCTTAAGTCTATTTTCTATAGGGATTTTATGTATTATTGATAAAAGAATATGCATTTAAAACAAACATACTGTTGGCGTGAACGTTTTTTGTAGTCATTATTTGTTAGCATGTTGGAGAAAAGTGTTATTTTCATTTACATCTTTCAAATGAATCTAAATTTCAGTTCTCTACTTTGGATAAAACTAGCTTGAAATATTTTATTTATACAACAATTATTAGTAGACTCTTTTTAGTTCTGTAATTTGCCTGGCGGATATCATGCCAGGAAGTAGATCTGTTGGTTTATGATTCGTTTCTATCGCCACAAAAAAGCGTACTCCGTATTTTGAGCCATAGGTATGCTCCAAAATTGACTTTCAAACCCAGTTATTCAATCATACAAGAGCAACCAAAAAGTTGGAAGTGGGTGTTGTTAATTATTTGATTTACACCTAGTTTATCAGTTCAAAAGTAGGGAACCCATAACTCAGTAATAAACTTGAAAACTTAATGTTAAATCTGGAATTCGATTCTCTCAACGAACAAAGGGAAGACAGCTCTTTGTTTGTTTTTTGCTTAAAACAAACACAATTAGGGAAAGCTGTGCGCAGATAGATTTTGTGTTGCTTTACGAGAAATCGAAATGAATAAATAAACTATCTTGTTACTACAAACTTTTACGGATGATTCAAATTCATGTCAAGTTTGAAAAAGTAAGCATTACAATATGTGTTTTCTTATAGCAAAGCCACATTGGGCTGTTTGCTAAGCCCACCTAGGGGAATCGAACTCCTGATTTTAGCGTTGTAAATCCGTAGACATGCCGTTGTACTAGCAGGGAGCAAAAAGCATCACAATAACAAGTTGATGTTGAAGTTATTGCATTTAATTTCCAGAGCATAACAAGGGGTCCTAAGTTCCTTAGAGGCTATGTCATTTTCTTCTACTACACTATAAACTACAAACAGAGTTTCCCTTTTCCAGTATCCAATTCTGATCATTGAAATATTTATCCAACATGCTTCAGTTTAATGGTTATAAGTATTTATGTCTCCACTCTATTGCAATCAGTTTTTATCTTGTTTTTTACCTTACGGAATAAACTTAATAGTACCAGTTAGTTTCCTTTCTACCACCTGTAGACTAAATTTGTTTATGTGGCGATTGTATAAAACTATCTTGGGACACATAAATACTTATGAAACAAATAAATATTTATATTTAGTTTAATTCAAATGTTTCCACCCGTTTGTAGTTAAATGATTTTTTTCTATGATACTTTAAAACCGAAATGAGATTTTTCTTTTAAAATTTGTTTTATTCTAGATCATTCCTGGTTGTTTCTGGTTTTCATTTTCAGCATGTGCCACATAAGTTTAGTAGTTGTGTAGGAAATGAACACGTGAAGACTTTGTCACGGTTGTGATAAAAGCAATGATAGAGTTAAAAATGTAAAATAAAATCGTAAAATGTGTCTTAAGAGCCATAAGATAGTTTTGGTATTATAAGATTATATCATTTGTATCAAGGCAAGTGATTTTCTCAAAAGAAATAGAAACGTCCGATTTTAATTTATATTTAAATGAAGATTGTATGTACATTACACAGTGTTGTTTTACTATTATTGAAATTTTAAACATTATAACACTAGTATAATTACTATGAGTGCAACTACTAGCAATAGTATTAGTACCAGTAGCACTAGGCACAAGTTAACACCACTAATAATATATAATACTAAAAGTAAAACTTGTGTTAGTATTATACTAATTTTAACTTGTACCTAGTTGTGTAGGTGATGGGATTAACCTTAATTGTTTGGTTTGCACCAACTCGGAAGAAATAGGCCTAAGTTCCTGATAATATATATATATTTGTAGTTGCATTGTCAAAGTGGTGTATCTAGTATTAAATAATAATAATGTTTTTTATTATTAATTTTTCAACATTAAAAATTACAGGATATTGGAAGCAGTACAAATAGTTATGATGAAATTTTAATTATTGAGTATTAAAAACATTTATGATGATGCAGTAATTTTTTTATTATTACAGTATTAATTTTGGTATTAGCCTTATGCTAAAGAGTTGGGTACATAATATTTGAGGGATTACAAGAGTCATTCACATCTATTGTGATTGTAGGTGTGTCATTTGTCACACACCCATCTTATCATATTCAACCCTGATTTAGTAAAGATAGCACTCGAATAGCTTTGCACAAAATTAAAAAACAAACAAACACCAATCCTGATTTTTCAAAGTATTCATGAACCTTCACATTAAGTTGACTGAATAAGAATATAAATGAGATCTTTCATCTTGCTTGTTTCATAACTTAGAGTCTTCTGCTGGGACAGCAATAAGTCTTTGGATTTACAACACTAAAATTAGTGGTTCAGTTTTAATCAGTGGACAAATCCTGATGTGATTTTGTCATAAGAAATACACACAGAGAATTTATTAATGAGCTGAAGAGCAACTAAAATAGTAGTGCACTAGCTAGGCCTAGTTTGACTTTTAGTAATATATAACCAAGCCCTAACTTAAAAGAACTTGCAATTATTTATTAAGGCTAAGTTGCAACACACACACACACACACACTTTTTGAAAACCTTTAAAGTTTGTGTAATAGTTTTGTTTACATTAGATGTATCAGCTGAGAGATGGAGGGAACAAAATCATAGTAATTATATTTATATATAAAATTCAAAAAATATTTGAACACTTATTAAAAATGTAAATATATTTTGTGAATTGAAACATCTGTTACTTTTCATGCCACCATTTCTGTTTGCAATGTTTTTAGAAAGAGGCCAGAAAATGCAAGAAATGGTGTTTTTGATGTTTCTGAATTTAGAAATTTTTTAGGTGAAGTTTGTCTTTTGACACCCTTAAGGAAAAGTTGCTTGAAGGCATGATGTCATGTCTTTGGCCTAAGTTCTTTCTCTCACCAATTATCCTTGGTGTGGATTCCTGTACATGGTAAGGGAACATTCCAGGGAAGGTTCTTTACCTCCTCTGGGATCTCAATATCCACTTGCATGTTGTGCCATGTCAAACCTAACATACCACTTTGGCCTTGAATTCCTGTAGACGGGTGGCCCCCTATGGTCAGTCGGCTGGTCCACTTGGGCTAGGGTCAACCAAATACCAGTGTTGGATGTTTTCAACAGATGTTGTGGAAATTGTATCTGATGCTGATGTTTGGGTACAGTGCTCACAAAAACCTGGTGTTGCTTCATTGTCCTTGTTTAGCATTGTAGTGGGTCCCTTTTAGGACTCCATGGTGGGTGGGGTCAGTGGGCACCAAAATATTTTTTTTTTATCATGGATCCTACAAATAAAAACTTAAGTAAAATGGTGAGAAAAACAATCCATAGGTAAATGACTACGTCTTGAAGATTCTGAACAGCAATCTTCAACAACTGTAACACCTGCACCTCTTTTTTTTTTTATACTACATTTTGTTTTAGACAAACCTTTAGGGCAGATATCTCCCTTTTCATTCAGAAGGGACTTGCTGGCTCTCCAGAGTCAGTAAAGAAGCTTTGCTCTAGTGACATATTGGTGGAAACATCCACATCTCAACACAGTGAACTCCTTTTGTATTCAAAGGCGATTGGGGATATATCTGTTGAGGTTACACCCCATGCAACTTTGAATTCATCATGAAGAGTTATTGTTGAGAGTGATTTGAAGAACTTCCCTGAGTTACAGATTCTTGCTGGCTTTTCCACCCAAGGAGTTTCTGCAGTGACATGTATTTCCACTCACAAAGATGGAATTATGATGTTGAAAAATGTCCTCATTCTGAAATTTACATCACCACATCCACCTACCACCATCAAGGCAGGTTATCTTAATTGCAGGGTACAGCCATACATTCCAAGCCATCTCAGATGTTTCCAGTGTCAGTGGTTTGGTCATTCGAAGACATTATGTTGTAGTTACTTACATGTGCTCGTTGGGGTGGCAAGGACCACGATGTCTACAAGTGTGAAACGGTCCCCTGTTGTGTCATTTGCAATGGCTCTCACCTGTCCTACTTTTGTTCTTGCCCTAAATGGTTAGAAGAAAAAGAGGTGCAGCATTTGAAAATGATTCAGAACATTACTTACTCTGAGGCTCGGAAGTTGCTGTCCACCACTTCTTCTTGGACATGTGCTGCTGTACTTTGTTCCACTACTACAGTGGTAGTGCAGATGGATCTCTCTATGCCTCCAAAAGAATTGTTCTCAAACCAAATGAAAAGTCTTTTGACCTCCATGGTTAAAAACGTTGATGAATCAACTTCAACACCCATCTCTGTCTCTAACATACATTCCAGCAAATCCCAAGATCCACTTCCTTTGGTTCTAGGTACGAGCATTTCCTCAGAAACATTTTCTCCATCCCTAAGATGCAAAATGATCATTCTTTCATGTTCTCGGTCACTGGGATCCTCTTCCAACAGCAAAGACCTGCCCAATCGCCCCAGGGCAGGATTCATGGAGGTTGACAGATCTCCCTCAAATAAAAACAATAATGAAAAAAGAAGTGGTTGAAAACAGAAGGGTTCTCCACCCAATATTGGGTGGACATAAATAAAAATGGTCACCTTGATACAATGGAATAGTCTAGGTTTACATTATAATCTGGATGACATCAAAATACTGATTGCTTCCTGCTATCCTGTATGTCTTTCCTTACAGGAAACATTTCTGAAACCTGCTGATACAGTCACCTTTTGGCAGTTTTCTTTGCACAAAAATGACAGGCTGTGTGATGGCCAAGTGCATGGAGGGGTCACACTCTTGGTTGATCAGCATGTGCCCACCCTCTCTCTGCCACTCGAGACACCCTTGTAGGGCAGAAGCTATCCGTGTTTTCTTGGGTCATACCATCACTGTTCTCCCTTGATGTTCTCATTGAATCTTTGGCATCTTTTCTTTTAATCCTAGGAGGTACTTTAATGGACATCATCCCCTCTGAGGAATTCTGATATTGATGGGAGGGGCTGCTCCGTAGAGCATAAGCTCTCTGATCACAACCTTTCTCATTTCAATAGCAGTTCTTATACTTATTTTCATGCACCAAGTCAGTCCTTTACTGCTGGCAATTTTTCAGTTTGCTCCCCTTCACTATTCTCCCACTTTTCATGAAGGGTTGACAATAATCCAGGAGGCAGTAATCATTTTCCTATAATTTTGATAAACTGGCCATGGTTGATGCTGCATGACCCATGTGTCCCAGTGGAAGCTAGTGGAAGCAAACTGGTCCTTTTTCACTGCTCTCACAGAACTTGATCTTGCCATTGTCTGTAAGCCATCAATAGATGACTGTGTGGCAGCAGTAGCTGACTAAATTATACAGGCAGCTGCTTAATGTATTTCTAAAACCTTGACACGTTTTCCATGATATCCTTGTCCATGGTGGAATCCTGCCTGCTACATGGCATGGAAGGCTCAAAAAGAGGCCTGGGATACTTTTTGTAGGTATCCCACACTCTCGCACAGCATTGCTTTCTAGCAGGCCCATGTGCATGCTCAGTGGGAAAGATATCAAAGCAAGAAGGAATCTTGGATTACGTTCACAACCAGCATATCTTCTACCGCTAGTTCCAAAGTCATATGGGACAAAATCCGAAAGGTCAGTGGGCAATGTAATTCTGTCTCCCTCTTGATCTTGCTCTCTGACGGCCAGGAAGTCGCTGATACCTGAAGTATCACCAGTACTCTTAAGTAAAAGCTTTTGCTGGGTATCTAGCACTACTGCTGCTTCTTCCACCTTCTCAGCCATCAAGACTCCGGCAGAGCGATCACTTCTTTCCTTTCAAGCTGATTGTCTCTATGACTATAATCATCCCTTTACACTGTGGAACTCAGACTGGCAGTACATCAGTCAGACCTGATGGTGTACACTATGAAATGCTGTGTCATCTATCACCTGCTTCTCTTGCTATTCTTCTGATTCTATGGCTCTGCCAGGACCTTGGCCTTAAAGATGCTGAACCCTGTTCATCATTAGGGACTTTGGCTATTCACCTGGGCTTTCTGCATTTCCTCAGTTAAGAGTTTATTCATAGAGTCTCATGAACTTTCTTTGTACTTATGCCATTTGCAACTGTCTTCATTATATGTTTTGAAACTTTGTTCCTTGTCAAAGCATCACACCTGGGGTTGTGTTTTCCTTCCTCGGTAGGCTGTGCTTTTTCAGAACAGATGATCTGCCATTGCTCCTTTTGGCCTTCGTATCCATGTGTAATTGGATGAATTGGGTCTGTCATTGGATAACATAGCTGTATCCACTGGTCAGCCCATCTCACCATGGCTTATTACAGTCCCCAAGTGTGACCTATCTTTAAGTTATTTTAGAAAAGTAGACACTTCCAATTGGAAATATTGTCTGTTATTTGCTGAACATCTCTCAAATCATCCTTCCATTCCTATTTATTCAGATGGTTTGAAACCATGTGACTGTGTGGGCTCTGCCATGTTTTGTTGTGGTTCAGTGATTGTGTGCAGAATCCCCTCTACAGCTTCTGTGTTCACTGCTGAACTGTATGCCATTTCTCTTGCCCTGGATCACATAAAAGCTAAGCAGTACTGAACTTGCACTATTTATACTGACTTGCTTTATTCTCTACTGGCCCTGGAATCCCTTCATGTTAGTTTACACCCTGTTTTTCCAATGTTCAAAACCAACTGGTGCATTTCTGTTTAACATCTACTTCTATGCATGTTTTCTGGTATTCGCGGGAACAAGTTTGCTGACACTGCCACTAAATGTGTCTGCTCTGGCACTATCACCACTGTGCCTGTTCCATTCATGGACTATGGTCCTGTATTCAAGGCTTAGCTCCTTGCCAGCTGGCAGTCAACTTGGAGTGAGCAATGTGAAAACAAGCATTCCCAAGTAAAACCCTCTGTTGAACTTCGGCTGTCTTGCTTCCATAAGGATCGAAAAGAGGAAGTTGTTCTGACTAGACTGCGCATTGGTCACAGTTTTTTAACTCATCATTTTCTTTTATTTGGAACTGATGCACCAGTGTGTAGTTTGTGTAACACTCAGATCATAATAAGTCACAGTTTACTTTGTTGTCATCGTTACGATTCACAACGACGGCACCATTCTAAACATGTTCTGCCCCAAGGTTATCTGTAACGCTAGACAGTGTTATTGGCAATGGTGACACTGCCCACCTTAGAAATGTTTTTAATTTTTTAAAGACCATTAATCTTTTTAATACTATTTATTTTTTAATCTTTTTAATTTATACATTAGACTTTTTTTAATGTGATTCCCTTTTAAGAATCAAAGTATATCTAGTTCGATTGGAAATTAGAAAATGGTCATAACATCAAATAACTCAAAACCAAGGCTGAAAAGGTCAACTTCAGGTGACTAATGCTGGTTTTTGAACTTACCTGGTGAGTTATGATAATTACAGTTATGCTACAGATAGTCCTTTACAACTTGTGTTACTGTAGTTTTTTTCTTACTGCTGTAGACTAGATGTAAAAATGAGATTTAATGTATTTATGTTTTTAATTCAAAAATTAAACTTTGTTTTGTTTTACCTTAATTTTATTTTATGAATTTTAGTAATTTTACTTTAATTTAACTTTTTGCCAAATATTTGGTGCAGATAGTCTAGTTGCTCTGCCCCATAAAACACCAAACCAACCAACCAACTCTCACCAACTAAACTATCTTCCTACTTTTAAAGCATTACCTATCAATACAAGTTTGATGTTATGGAATATATTTGAAAAACGAAAAGGAGATAATGTGTGTCTTGACATGTGATAAAATTTTCAAACTACTTGTTTTAATATTAGAATGAATTTTAAGAGATGACACCATTGGTTCATATTTAAAAACTGTCAGAAGTTAGATGGCTTGTGGAAGTAAATCACAGGAGTAACAGTATCTTAAGCTATGAACAGGGTAGACCAACATTACAATTACTTGATATTGAAAATTAATTATTTGCATGTAATGGAAAAGTGAAATGCATTTTATCTTGATGTGAAATATGTTATCATATGTATCTTGTATGAAAAGACTTTTCGTTTTTGAATTTTGCACAAGACTACATGAGGGTTAGCTGTCCCTAATTTTGCAGTGTAAGACTAAAGAGAAGACAGCTAGTCATCACTACCCACTGCCAACTCTTGGGCTACTTTTTTACCATCGAATAATGGGACTGACTATAACATTATAATGCCCCAATGGCTGAAAGGGTGAGCATGTTTGGTGCAATCAGGATTCAAACTTGTGACCTTCAGATTACGAGTCGAATGCCTTAACCCACCTGGCCATGCTGGGCCAAAAAGGCTATTTAATCCAGATAGTAGCATTGAAATGTTTAATGCATGCATAATTAATGAAGTTAGTATTATTGATTATCAGTTAAGGTATTAAAAATAAATATGATATCCAACCTGTTATTGAATTCACTGCTTTATCTGGGTTATAACACACCTCATCAATAACACTATGCAACACAAATTTTGTTCCTGGATGATATGTGTTATTTCTCAATTGTTTATGTTGTAAAAGTACAGAAAGTGGTCATTTCTCTCTTCAAACTTTGCTTTTGTGACCTGGATAATGAAATTTAGAAATTAACCTATTTTCTATGTAAAAACATGCAAATTTACTTAGAATTTGAATAAAACAATATATGAATCAAGATTTACAGGTATTTATACTAAAGTTATACAAAAATGAACAAAAATGTAGAAGTGAGTAGTTTTTTAAGATTTGTGACTGCAATGTAAATCACTCACGTATCAGCCCCCAGATATAGTATCTCATCATGTTTTCATTATGTGCTCTCTGGTAGCAGCATTCAAAGTCCAGTATATCTTGGTGGAAGTGCTCGCCTTGCTTCTCTGAGTATGCTCCTATGTTCCCACTTATCAAGATGAGCATCAAGGATGTGGAATTTCAGGAACATCCTGCAGCCTATTTTGCCGTAGTTCTGCACCAGAGTCTCAACCAGTTCCACATAATTTTTGGCTTTGTGTTTGCCCAAGAAGTCCTGAACCACTGCAACAAAGCTGCCCCAAGATTTTTTTTTCCTTCCTACTGAGTATCTTGGGAAATTCTGTGCACTCCAGGATCTTCTTTCTTTGTGGTCCAACAAAGACACCAGCTTTGACCTTTGCCTCATACAGCTTAGGGAGAAGTCTTGAAGGTACTGGAAAGCTGCATACTCATTATCAATAGCTGTGACAAATTGTTTCCTAAGACCCAATTTTATATGCAATGGTAGGAATAACACCTTCTGGAGGTCCACTAGTGACTCACACTTGACATGTGCCTCCCTACAGAGAACTCAGTTCGTTGTGGTCAGTGCTTCCTGTTGTAGTGTGCTGTGGTGTCCCTGTTGTCCCAAAGGCAAAGATAACAAGGAAACTTGGTAAAGCGACCTTGGAGTTCCATCAGGAATGCCACCATTTTGAAGTTTTCAACAACCTCTCAGCCATACTTATTATACTTTAAGGCTTCTAGCAAAGGTGAGGTGGACTGAAAGATATTTAAATTTTAAAAGGTCTAAAATTTGTATAATATGAAATCTTACTATTCAAGCAAGCAAAAGTTGTTTGCCTCACCTTTTAGCATTTATTTGCAGTGCTCACAGGTAAAATGAGGTGCCCAGGGTTTGTCTTGATACCCGACAAGCATGTGGAAATATGTCCTGTAGGCTTCACACATTTTAGCAGGTGTTGTCACAGAGTACGTTTTCACTCTTGTCTTGATAAATTAGCCACATATGTAGGTCTATGCAGTTACTTAGGCAGCTAGAATTAAACTGAAGTGGTGAGTGGTGAGCCCGTGTGTGTAATGTATACATATAACAATGGAAAGTTCAAGAAAATTTTAAAGGGTTCAAGAAAATTCTTTATCAGCTACTCAGCACTGAATCTACCTGGAATGTTCTGGAAAATGAAATTTGAAAATTTTATTACCCGGGTCACAAAAGCAAAGTTTGAAGAGAAAAATAGGTCTTTTCCATATACTTTAGGCACAAGCAATTTGGAAATAACACTTTCTGCCCAGAAACAAGAAAAAGTAAAAATTTGTTACACAGTGTAATTCAAGACAAAGACAAATGCAAAAAACAAAGTTTAAGGGAATTAGGAAGTTATTACCCTTATAGAAGCCATTTCTGCAGAATTTTTAGAATCACAAAAGTTTATTTGATTACTAAAAATAATTTCAAGAATAGAAGTTCAGTCAGCTTGAAACTTCATTATAAAAGCACAGGTTGGGCTGCCTTTGGAATATATTGCCTTTTGATGTTGTTGATTCAACAGGATTGGGAGATTTGAATGAAAAAGAGCTTTATGAGTATTCTTTCAGTTATTATACTAAATTCAAGTAAAACTTTAAATAATAATTAGTGATAATTTATATCTTGCAGTTTTTTCATGCAGTTTTTCATTTCAAGAGTTAAATATTATTCTGTATTTGTTTATGAATGTGTTTGAAGTAAATGTATCATTTCAGATTTTGTATTTTGAGCTATCACTATTTCTTTGAATTTGTGATTGACTGAAAGGTTGGGTAAACATTTTATCATGCAGATATTTACTTCTTGAAAATGAATAACACTCCAGGATTACATCATGGCTTACATCTTTCTCGAAACTTTGAAAATGGCCATAGTTCTGACTCTTCAGGCTCACACACATCATCATCTTACATTAAAATTGGAATGGAGGGTGTGGAAACTTACACATGCAGTGAAGATTTTTCAAGTGGTTTGACAACTCCACAAAATATTCAATCAGAAACTAACATGCCCTCAAACTTTGAGGACTTCAGCTTTGTTTCTTCAACCTCTAGTGCAGCAGGTAAGTGTATTACCATTAATGTTCTTTTTTATTTATTTAATGTATTAAAATTCACAACACTGCACTTTATGTATATTTTACAAAATATTAATGTATTACCATGTAGCTATTCTAATTATATCTTAAAATGTTCTTTGGGGCTCCTTGAACATTCTATGGGAAATATTGAAATTGACCAGAACCATGTAGTTATTAATTTTTTGGTAGTAAGGAGAATGATTGAGAGATTAAAAGTGAAGCATCGGGAACAGACAAGGTGCTTTTTACCCAGGGATTTAAAGGAAGTCAAAGAGAGAAAAAAATACAATTCTCGCTCTTTCATTTTTTATAGGTGAATAAAGAATGGGCAGGTGCCTAAGGATTGGTAAGTTACTAATGCTACTCTTGAATTGTTTACCTTCTTAAGGATGATACTTCTTTGAAAGGAGAGGACAAGAATGCAATGAACTTGTATTTACAAAACTATTTGGATAAAGTGTCATACAAAAGACAAGCTAAGAAAATCACAATAATAGAGGTTGTGGAAATACTAGGGTGTTGGATGAGAGAAGGGACAATGCTATTATTAACACTGATTGTCAGACTACCTGTATTTCTGATGTATTGCCTCAGAGGTTAGTTATGTAGTAAAGAATACAGATGCCATTAAACTGTAAGATATTCATAGTTGTATTGAGAATGGTGAGGATGATGTATTACAGAAAGACTTGGTTTAACTGGTCTGTTGTAGATAAATGATATTTGATGAGTGGAAAGTAAAGAACTTATCATAATTTGGATCACACATTTTATGTGGATGGGAACACTCATTATTTGATTGGATAATAGGATCTTAGCATAGTGATAAAAAAGTCATTCAAAATATTGAAGCAATGCTGTATCACTTGTACTGAAGCAAATGGATTTTTCAGTGTATATGTAGACATAATAATAGGTAGGCCAACAATGATTTATAAGCATAAAGAAAAATTTTATTGATGGTGGAACATACTACATGTTTTGACAGAACATTGGCCTACATTCTTCAGGTCTAATCAGCACTGAGCAATACAAGGTTTATATATCATCACAAAGACAAAAGACACCGGTATTAAATGCCATAGAAATGATGATTGGATATCGATGGATGTCAGGTCAGGTCAGAAGTATGAACAGTGAATACATTTTACCAAATATGGCTGTTGCTAGAGCCATTAACCCATTTTCGTGAAACATTATTTGTTTTGTTGATTTCTGTAGTTTTTAAATAATCTTACTTTTTTAGTTTTGGGTTGTTTTATGAAGATAATTTTATTCCAAACTATTTTATATTTTAGGACTTGTTTCATGTTGTTGATAAGGCAGATATCTGGAATTCATCTCTGTGCATGTGGCCTTGGTGTTCCTTGCATCTTGATTCTAAGGAATATGACACCTGTGCTATGCATTTTTTTCCACATTCATGTGGGATACTGAGTATGCCTTGTTTTTGTTTTTTACAGTAGGGATTCTTTTAGATTAGAAAGTATGGTGTGAATCTTATGTGAAGGTTTGAACACAATTTTTGCATCAATGTTTAAATTACTAAAATTGCTAGTAATTTCTTTAGCAGTTTTTGGCATAAAAGGGAATGAAACAAACTGAAGATATATTTGGGTTTTTTTAGATGAATGGTTAGAGTTAACATATTTTTCACTGTTTGGACATTTGATATGAACTTTATCTATGATATTTGGATTGAAACCTCTAGATAGTGTAATTTTCTTTAGGTAGTTTAATTCAATAAGTGAATCACTGTGAATTGCAAAGTTGTATAGTATGAATTACGTAGATGAAGTAGGAGGATGTTTTCTTTGATATTTTATGAATATATCTTATGTGTGATGACATGGTGATAGCCAGAGATTTCATGTATGTACAGGAAGTACCTTTTATTATCTCATTTTGTATTTACTTCTAAAAGGATGTGTTGGAGTCTATTTTGTTGTCAAAATTACAACATTATGTGTTTAAAAATTCATTGAAATTGAGTAAGTAGTGTCTCTTTCCCACATCACCATGTACTGAAGATATTGTTTATGTATCTTTACCAGAATTTAGGTTTCTTGATATTTATGAATTTGTTCCCAAACAGTTCTTTTAAGATTTGCACTTTTAAGGCTACAATTTTGAAGGGAAAGGGGGATCTGATTATTTTATTTATAAACCTGGCCATGTTTAAACAGTATTCTGTGATACTGATAAAGTGTTATGTTACAGGATTGTCTTTTAGTTTTTGTTTCATACAGTCTAAAGCTTGTTCTACAGGTATTGAGGTAAATAAGGATCTTATGTTGAAAGATACTAATATATCTTGATTTATTTTGAAGTTTCTGATTTTATTGACAAAATCTAGTGGAGTGTTTTTGGGAGAATAGGGATTGGTTTCATGTACAAGATTTAATCTTTTAACTGAGAATTTAGCAACATTTTGTAAGGAATGAGTTTGTAAGGAATATTTTTTTTGTTTGTAGGAAGGGCATAAACATGGGGATAATAATGTGAGAGGATAAAATAATTTTTTTTATTTAGCAGTGAAGATAGGGCAACTTTTAACTAACTTTTGCTATATGAAAGAACCTTCTTGACAGGATTGCATTTCAGTATGGTGTAAGATCTGTATTTGATAATGTGTTGAAACCTATTTTGTTATGTAATTTATCTACAGCTATGATACAACTGCCTTTGTCAGTTCTTGTGTGTATTTGTTATTATATTTTGATGCTTTTAGAGTGTTGGCTTCATTTTTTATTAATGTTATATTTTAATTTTTCTCCTTCTGTGTAGTAAGTCTGGAGTGTATGTTAATTTGATTTTTTTAGCTTCATTGAAATTTACATTTAAAGAGTTGATACTACATAATGTGATAGCAAATATTTGTTTAATAGGTACATTTCAAAGTTAAACAGCAAAGGACACATGATTTGAATTAAACTAGGATGATTTTGGAGGTTTTACAGTTGAGCAGGAATCATAGATCTTCTTGTTTCTGTCAGTGTTTGTTCTGAGTTTAGTGTTTAAGGTTGAAAATATAATTCAAAAACAAGTTTACAGTTTTAATAGTTATCACTAAAAAGCATTTTAAGTAACATCTTCAAGTTAGAAGTACAACTGTACTGAAAACACTTAGAACTTACTAATAATTGAATTGTGGAAAATTGGAACAGACTTAATTATGTCAGCTGATTTAGATCAACCAGCATTGAAGCAAATATAAGAGCCAACTTAAAAAATACCAAAAAACTCAAGAGCTTACAGAGAACCAGAAAGAAGAGGTAAACATTTTCCAATCTATTAATATTCCTACTTCAGTTTTAAGTATCTTGAGTGAATTATTAACTGATAATCAAATTTATGAGTTATAATTAGGTGTAAACATTGCTGTTAAACCTAGAAGTCTTCCTATCTAACAAATTGTTGCTACCACAGAATCTAACATACACTCTAGACTTATGGCATATAAGGACAAAAAATTAAAACTTAACTTTTACAGAAATTAAGCCAGCATTGTAAAAGAATTGAAATTTAGCAACAATATATATGTGACAAAAGTAATTGCACTGTAGTTGTAGATACATCATATGAAGCAGGTGTCAGTGTTATTAAAAGACATTTTATACTGTACTCAAAGGTGACCCTGTCAACAAAGTTCTCTCAAACATTTAAAATTAGATAAAAGTTGCTGTATCTTTACTGCTAAAGAAAACATTTTTCTTATCCTCACCTCTTTTTTTTTTTATGCCCTTCGAAAAATTCGAAATGATGACATTTCTTACATACCTATAATATCTAGCATATATTTCTAAATTCTTAGTTAATAGATTAAACACTCTACTTGAGACCAACCCCTGTTCTCTCAAAAACTCTCTAGGCTTTGCCAGTAGAATCAGAAACTTGAAACTGAACCAAGAAGATATAAGTATCTTTCAATACAAAATCTTTATTTACCTCAATATCTGTAGAACAATCCTTACACTGTTTAAAAGAAAAACCAGAAGACAGTCCTGTAACAGAACACTTTATCAATCTGCTTTATTTTATGTAAGATGGTCAGTTTTACAAACAAAATAATGAATTAATGATGGGTTCTCCTTTTTCCTTTCTACTTAGTGATCTCTACATGTCTTCAGAAGAACTGTTTGGAAGCAGATTCATGCACCTGAAATTTGGTTAAGATATATAAACAGTATCTTCAGAGATGCTACTCTATTTCATTGAATCCTTAAAACTTTTAGATGTAAATGTAAAAAGAGAAAATAAAAAAGTTCTCACCAGTATATACAAGTAACCCCACTCTGTCACCATGCTGCCACACAAAAGATCTAATTATCACCTATCACAGAAAATATCCTCCTACTTCATGTATGTAAATCATGCTATACAAAATTGCACCCACAAAGAAGACTTATTTATTGAATTGAACTACCTAAAGAGTATAGCACCATCTAAAGCTTTCAACTCCAATGTCATGCATAGTTTACATCAAACTTCAAAACAAAATATTATATTAACTCTAACCTTTAACCTATAAACAACACAAAATATAGTCAGTTTGTTTTGTTCCCTTTGTGCCAGAAATTGATAATGAAATTAAAAGTCTTTTTAGTAATTTGAACATAGATGCAAAAGCTGTATTCAAACCTTTGCATAAAATTAACACCTTACTACCTAACCCAAAATAATCATTATTGACAGAACAAAAACAAGGCATACATTGCATCCTACAAATACAGGGCAGATGTCACATACCTTAAAAGTAAATCCTAAGGACACCAAAGAAGTGAATTTGAGATATCTGTCTTAACTTATAATTAATATGAAACAGGTCACAAAATACCTTGGGGTGAAGTTCTTATCTTATGCCAACCCAAAACTAAAAAAAGAAAGATTGTTTAGAAACAATAGAAATCATCAAAGCAAATGATCTCTAATTAAACTGTAATAATGGTCCTAACAACATTAGTCATCTTTGATGAGGTGTAGTCACCATTTATAAACTTGATATCTGCCTACGTCCTGTCACCTACTTACACCATTTTCATCACATTTAATCCCTGTTTCTTTAGTCTTTGTAATGTGCTACATATAATTTATATTGGATGAATCTGATTTATTATGTTATGTACACTAGGTGTTAACATTTCAGATAGTCAGAAATTTAAACTCAGAAGTTAATTAATATGCATCAGATTTATGATACTTGCTAACAAGATTGATACACAATTTTTTTTCTTAACACAAGTATATTTTAATATACAAACAACAATAACTTTTATTTTAATGGTTATTACAAATAGTTATTATAAATATTGGTGTATATACAAGAGTTTTACAAATGTACAAACTTCTGTCTGGTCTGGAATTGAAAATTTATCAATGGTCCAGCTCCACAATGAGCAAATTAATTATGAGTTGAAATTATTACACCTTGCTTAACCTAGCTAGTTGTCTTTCTTTGACTGGCCTCACACTGCTTATAGAAATACTAACATCCGAAGTTAATTCATTTAAGTTTGTAATGTTTGAAATCTATAAATGTTCCTGGTCAGATCAAATTACAGAGTCTGAGGCTTGTAGTATACTGACTGTAGTAATAAAAAATATTTTCTTTACTTCTCTCAGGTAGATTTTTGAACGCTCAACATTATCCAAAGATACGCCAGTGTTTTCATAAGATGTGTGTGTATAATGTTGATTCTTGCTCTTGAGAATCTTCCACAAATTTAAAGAACAGATGAGACTTGCACAGTACACATCCAACAACATATGTCACATGCTTCAGACTCAAAGTTAGGTATTAAAATAAATGCATAGCAGTAAATTCATTATAAATGATACATAAACCTTGTGTTGCTTAGTTCCAATCACACTTGAAGAAGATAGAACAATGTTCTGTTGAAACCTGTAGTATGTTCAATCATCAATAAAATTTTTCTTTATGCTTATAGATAAAGAGACCAAAACTGTATACAGTGTTTCAAGTGAAACCTAACTGATCATATTGACTTACAGGAGAGGTTTCAGAAGATGTTTGTTTGAATGATTTCATAGATTAAGGGGTTAACTTGTGGATATGATTTGAGATTTATTTTCTTTTGAGAGAGGAAAGGTAACAGATTATCTTATCAGGAACCATGATAGTGGTTCGTGATAGGGATTCCAAAGAATTGCATAGAATATTGAGGGAAAAAGCAACTTGTATAGTAAAGTTTCAGTTCAAACAACTCTTTAAAACCTTAACTATTGATTGCTAAGACTGTGGACACTATAAAAAGTGTAAAAAGAAAGGATGCATGTTGGATTTACAAGGAAAAGAAAATTCACTCCAAATTGTCCATTTGTAATTATTATTATTATTATTGTGCTACTTACAATAGACATTGCTGGGTTTATTGCACACATACTTTTATAAAATACTGAATAATGTGCAGTGCAAATCTTAGATGTATTGAAAAGCTGATTTGTTTCTTATATATTTTAAATGAGGTAAAAACATCATAATTCTAATGTAAAAGATGTTTTCATTACCGTTTGAAGTTAGCTTTCATGCAAATATCTGGTTTCCTTTGAAAAGCTTAAGTATTGGATGAAACAGGAATTACTAGCTAGTGATAGATGAACATTAGATGACTTGTAACATGGATACTTAATGTTTTGCACACTATACAGTCAGTGTTTCTGGAGAGCCAACCTCTATATTATTAAAAGATTGAAGGAGAAAAAAAATGAATATATATAATATTAAAATTATTAAATGTAGTTGTAGAATAGTTACTTTAACAGACGCAAAGGCTTTTTCAAAGCAATGTTCGACATGTATGTTTTATTTAAAAAGCCTATTTTTCTATTTGTAAAATTAAATTTTACACCTAATGAAGGTTGTGTTTCAGTTTAGGCATATATTTTCCCATTGATATGCATTATATATAGAGAATTGTGCTACACAGAAATTATAAATACATTTCTGTGATTATCTCCAGCTGTAATTTAACATTTTACTTCTCAAACTAATGTGATGAAATTGTCAATAGTTACAGTAAATTATCATGAACTGTATCAGCTGTCTGCTTGCCATGTTTATTATCATTACGATATCAAGTAATCCTTTGCCCATTGTTGAGCATCCTTAAATAAAAAAACATCTGAAATAACATCTTCATGCTGGTGATACAACTCTATTGAAAACACCAATTTCTTATTAACAAGTCAACTCTTGAAAACTTTTTCACTGAACAATGTGAGATAATATATATGTGCTTAAGACATAAGAACAAGTGAGATGTTTAGAATGTTTAAAAGAGGTGTTGGGTGATGTCATAAAAATAGTTAATTTTATAAAATCAAGACCACTCAATGCTGGGATCTTCAATTTACTCTGTAAGGATATGGGAAGTTTGCATAAATAGTTACTGCTTCATACTGGAGTCTGATGGCTTTCTCAGGGAAGAGTGCTTGCTCAGTTTTACGAATTGCATGAGAAGATAAGTTTCTTTTTATCTGAATGGCATTTTGAACTTGCATACAAATTAAGGGATAAATACTGGATGCAGAAAGTGGCTTACCTTTTGGATGTATTTGTCCAACTAAATGAAGTGAATGCTACAATGCAGGGTACTAGGGTAATGTACTTCAAAGCCAAGGGTAAAATGGAAGTGCTTCAATGTAAGCTAAAACTTTTTGGGTGAATGTATACTTATGGAAGAACTTGATTGCTTCAAAAATCTGTGATTTTTACTTATGAATGAAATTTCTTTAAGTGAAGATGCAAAAGTATCAGTCTTGCAGCACATATCTGATTTGTGTACAGTTACTGAGAATACTTCCCTCCTCATTTAGAAAAATTACTGGGGTTTCAAAATCACTTTGTTGACTCTGCAAATACCAATGATTTGCCTTTGAAAGTGAAAGAACAGCTTATAGAAATTTCAGTTGATTACACCCTAAAAACAAATTTCAGCAGGAAGAAATTACAAAATTTTGGATTAAAATGGCCATGGAAATACCCTGAAATAAGTAACTGAGCTTTGAAAATTTTTATTCATTTTCCATCAACATTTTCACAGTAAAACAGATACAAAAACCAAATTTAGAAATAGGCTAAATGTTGAAAATGATTTGCTTTTACAGGTAACAAGCATAATTCCAAATATTGGATTACTTTGAGTCATTTTTTTTTAGTCATTTGAAGAAGGTAGATACTTCCAATGGAAGTACTGTCTTCTGTTTGCTGAACATCTTTTGAACCATCCTTCATTTCACATTTATACAGATGGTTCAAAATCGGGTGACTGTGAGCTCTGCTATGGTTTTGTTGGGATTTGGTGGTTGCACACAGGATCCTTTCTACAGTTTCTGTGTTCACTGCCAAATTGTACACCATTTCTCTTGCCTTAAATCACTTAGAAGCTATGCAGCACAGGAACTATATTTTTATATCAATTTGCCTGGCTCCAAAATCGCTTCACATTAGTTCTCACCCTGCTTTTGTCAATATTGAAAACCAACTGGTCCATTTCTCTTTATTTTCTATTTCTGTCCAGTTTTTCTGGATACCAGGCCATGTTGGTATTCACAGGAATGAGCTCACTATCACCACAGCTAAATCTGTCTGCTCTGGCACTATCACTGCTGTGCCTGTTCCATACATGGACTATGGTCCTGTATTTAAAGCTCAGCTCTGTGCCATTTGACAGTCGAGTTGGAGTGAGCAACGTGAAAACAAGCTCTTCAATAAAACCCTTCATTGGACTTTGGCCATCTTGCTTCCATAAGGTTTGAAAAGAGGAAGTTGATCTAACTAGACTAAGCATTGGCCACAATTTTTTAACTCATTGTTTTCTTTTATCTGGTACTGATGCACCAATGTGTTGTCTGTGTGACACTCAGGTCACAATAAGTCACCTTTTGCTGTTTTGCCATCATTACGACTCTCAATGACAGCAGCATTTTAAACATGTTCTGTTCTTTATCTTTAATGTTAGGCAGTGTTATTGGTGATGGTGACACTGTCCACCTTAGAAATTATTTTAATTTTAAAAGGACAATTGACCTTTTTAATTCTATTTAAGGTTTTATCCAATGTTGGGCCACTGTTTTTGTTTTAACTTAATATCCCTTTACACTTTATAATACTTTCACTGTTATTTTGTTACCAGTTGTTTGGCACAGATAGCTTAGTTGCTTTGCACCATAAAAAGCCAAATAAGAACAACTACAGTTACAAGTGGCAGTAGAAGTTTTTTAAGAGGTTGTAACTTCATTGTATTGGTCATTGTTTATATAACATTTGGAATATTGTGTTCACTCTTGGTTTTTAACTTGGGAAGAATAATGAAGGGCTAGAAAGAACTAAGTGGTGTAGGGCTAGTAGGATGATAACTGTAATAGAAAAGTTGTCGTATGAGGACAGGTTAAAATCTCTGAAAGTATTTTCATTTAATAGAATTCACGGTGTTAGAGAAAAATGTAGGTTTAAGAAATTTTGATAGAAATTAATAAAAACCCTTTAACCTGAGTGCTTTTGAAAGGTGGACCATTATTTTTCAAGGGATCTAATTGAGGTATTAAAAACTAAGGAAATTGATAATCTTGATACATTAATTAATGTGTGTGTGCTTATTGGTGAGAATATTGGGAATAGGGAACATAGAGTTTGGGAGGATAAGAGTCATTCAGCTTAGGAAATTTGCAACTACTCTTTTAAACTCATGTGAAGTGCTGATCTCTATTACATTTTAGATTAGCTCATTCATGAAGTCAATCAACTAATTAAAAAATAAACTTTCCTTTATAAATCTTAAGCTTGTATCCTGTTATTCTGTTATCTTCATTTATGTGGGGATTTTATACTACATCCTGTTACAGTCAAATAATTTAATTAACCCATTCAAAGTTGTAAACACACTAGTGAATGTAATTAGTATTTGACAATTGGCATTTTGTTATTTGTATCATACAAAGGCTCACAACAGATATCCTTTCATCCATATTATAAATCAGGATTTACTAAAGTTGCATTTACTTTGCATTTAAGTACTGATTTCTGTCTGATTCATCAATGTTTTCTGAAATCATGTTTCCATACATTTCACTTAAATTTTCATTCCAAAACATACCTTGTTTTTAAAAACATCTTTACTTGTTTATGAAGGTGTAAAGTACCTTTGTACTTTTTGTATTGTCCTTACCTACAGTATGTAATGGAGTATATTTCCAGCTGTCATTACTAATCATGAATTATATATATTTTATTTGCAGAAACACAAAGCAACAAAACACCTTTGAATATTGAAAATAAAATACTTTTGATGACAGATAACAAACAGTACATAAAACATTTTACAACCTATTCTGAGATACAGGGATAAATTTATAGAAAATGTTATACAAGTACTTATTATACCATCTAATAGATTTACTTTTACACATTTAATATATACTTTTGTTTTTATGCATGTGATGTGTATTGTTGGATGTGTATCACACAAGTCCTGCATGTTCTCTAAATTTGTAGAAGATTCTCAAGAGCAAGAATCAACAATATGTAGTGTATTTTCAACCATTGGTGAATGCTATAAATGTGATTAATGCTTATTAATTGTAAAATTACAGAATTTGATCAGGAACATTTAAATTTTTAACTTTACCAACCATTCAACTTCAGAGAATTAACTTCCTACATTAGTACTTCTATGAGGACATTAGATATCTGTCTTACTCTGTGATAAGTGAGCTTATAAATCATATTAGACCAAACAAGAATAGAGCTAGCTGGCATTCCCATCAAGCTAAGTATATCTGTGCCTCATGGACCTGGACTATTGTTGAAACATTAAGTACCAGATCAGATAAAAGACTGAATATTTTTGAGAGTTTGTAAAATTTTTATATATAATTAATTCTTTGTATTAACTATTTGCAATAACTGTTATTGCAACTTATTTTTTTTTATATATTAAAATATATTTGTGTTAAGGAAGAAGATTGTGTGTATCAGTCTTGTTGTCAAATATCATAAGTTTGTTACATATTGAAATTCAGTTAACTTCTAAATTAAAATACAAACTTTCAGTTATTTGAAAATATGACATAATGTACATAACATAATAAATTGGATTTGTCTGAGGTAAATTATAACACATAACATAATAAATTGGGGGCTTGTGCCTGAGATTTGAATCAGAGACAAAATTTGTTCTAAGTTAATGTCAAAACATAATTTACATTTATCAGTGCCAAGAAGATTTGACCATGTCTGATTATCAAGATCACCTTCCCCCTTTGAATAACTAGAAAAATATAACAAAAATGAATTGTTTGAAATTGCCAAAATCTTTTATGAGAGTATATTGTTGAAATATTAGTTGATGATGATTTGTTTCATGGGGAAGCATTAGGGGAATACTTTAGTGTCTCCACTAGCCAATCAGTGTTGAGTGATAAAGATAAGTTAGAAATCCAGGCAAAATTCCAACAAATTTAGCTTAAATAGTTCATATCGAAGCTGAGAAAAAGAGCTAGCCTGTATCAAAGCTCAGAAAAAGCAAACCTGTATCACAGCCAAAAATAGGAAGTAAACATTTTGGGGCTGAACAAGCATGTATCAAGGCCAAGAAAGAAATTAGGATGAAATAAATGGGAATTAGACTCAACTCTGTTCATCCAAGGCAAAATGACAATGTTGAACTTAACTGATATATTAAAGCACCACCATTTAATGAAAATGAAATTGACATATACTTCCAACATTTTGAATAATTTGCCTGAACCATGAAATAACCTATTGAAACATGGTTATTATTATTATAGTGTTTTAATTGGGAAAGGACAAGAAGTTTGTGCTGCTCTGACAACTTCAAAACTTATTTGGATGAAAAGATAGTTTAAACACTACAGAAAGCAGCTGCTCTTTTGATAATGATGCTTTAACACACAAAACCACTTTTCATAAAAATACATTTCTGCCAGATCAGCAAAATCCTGTTCTTGCTCAATCACTAAAGTTGAGAATTTTTCTAAAAATCCAGCTCCTCTAATTCAAAAGCTTCTGACATTCAGGATACAACTTTACTAAAGCCTGCCTGTCTGTTTGAGAAAAAAACCTGGTTATGTAACATAATAAATCAGACTTTTCCAAGATAAATTATAATACGTAACAATCTGCACAGTAAATGTGGAAATATTAACATATATACTAAGGTCTATGGTTTTTAAAACTGACTATGAGTATACTTGTAGGACTGAGTGCACTAGATTCTGCCACTGAGAGTATACTCATAGAAAAGATAAAGCTATTTTATAGTTAACAGAATAATGGTAGTGTCCCAGATAATGCAACAAACAATCTTCAAACAGTTTGTGGAACATAAATCTATGTAATAATTGTGATCCTTATTTATTGTATAATATTTGCTCAAATGAAATTCCCTAAGGTGCACAGACACAATGTTTTCATAAAGCTCACTTCAACATAGACTAAAGAAGAGATGGTTAAAATATGAACATAAACAATTATAATAGAAATAGGATTATTTTACATGATTCATGGCACTATTTGATGAGGTCTGAATCAATAAATATTTTTCAAAATATATGATTTTATTCTTTTGTTGTTACATGAACTAATTAGTTCTCACATCATAAGCAAATGATAGAATGTAATAAGGTCCAGTAAATGATTATGTATGTTCCTTTGTCTTCTTGTTTTATCTTTCTGTTATTGAGGCACATGTTGTTTGAAACAATTTTCCCAACAAAGGGCTGGTTTTTCAGGGTAGATATCACACCTGTAGTGGCTTTCTTCTCTCCTCTCAGCCTTTGTGCAGTCATGACATGGTTTGTTTGGAATCTCTATCTTTTCTGTGAGCAGCAAATGTATGAAACAATGAAATTATTTATATTTTGGAATTGGAGTTGCATGCTGACCCTACACTTGAAGACCTGCCTTGGCATTTCACAGAAGATGAATTGTTACCTGTTTAAAAGTTTCAAGTGTTATTTGCTGTCCCCTACTTTCATTGTCCAGGATTTGGGCATTCAGAAGAAATATTTTAATGGTGTGAAGGGTAATCCTTTTATATCCTCTTGTGGTCTTTTTTAGAGCTGAGTAATACACCATTTGGTCAGATCTATCTATCCATAACATGCCATTGTTGTAGTTATGGATATTTTCTTGAAATTTTAGTTGATTTGTGGCACCAACTATCTTCACTCTGTGCATGTTGCTAATTGTGAGCATGTCCAATTTGTCCTACCATTTACAAACTACCACTGATGCTTACCATTTCCATTCCTGTTCATCCTTCAACATTTTCCTGACCACATCCATTAGATTATTTTTATGGTCAGACTGAAGTGTTCTACATACATAGGTTGATTGCTCAGTCAGATTTTTCTCCATATTCACAGAATATTTGTAATAATTGTAATATTTATCTGTGTATAAACATGATCTTTGTCTAGGTTATCAGGTATCAGAATAAGTAAAGCAGCTGCAACTTTTACCATACTGGTATCTTCATCAACAGAAGCTTGAAAGTATACATGAATTTTCAGCACCAGACTTTATGATTTGCAGTTGATAGGGTTTGGTTTCATACTTGTGGTGTTTATTTTTGATATGTTGCCAAAACAAGAGCCTGTCACACCAAAGTACCATGGCCTCATTGATAGTAAACAGTAAATGTGGACCATTTCATAATTGAAGTGATCTAGGAGAAGTCATTCCTTATACAAATGATCATTGTGGGATTGGGAATTGTCTGTGGAATGCCAAAAGAGCACTTGAAAGTAGTTGAGACTCATCACTGTAAATTGATGTATTGTATGAAATATCAGTACTTCAGTAGTGCTCTGAGGTAGGTAGGGTGTTTGAGCTCATGTGAATCAACAAGGTATTAAACATTGTTGTTGCATCATTGTTCTCCCATTATTTTAGTTGTGGTTCTCTTCACAGTGGTCACTGTTTGATTATTTCGGCTGTTGCATGTGCATTTGTTTCTGGGATCATAATGTCCAGTAACTGTGGAATAAGGAGTAGGTCAAAGTACCATATGAACCATTTTGTGACTGGATTCTAAGACTGAAGTTTTCATTGTTTCATTGAAAGTGAAACTAGTGGGTCTTTGACCAATTATGCAATAAGACAGTGGAGTTCACATTTTCAACTTTCCTGCCTAGTGCTGGATCAGAGGCCACTCTTTCCTGAACTGGTCTAGCAAATCTATTTCCACCACCACTTGTTTTTGCTCTACAAATGTGTGGTTGTCTGGTTCAGACCTCATGAACTTTAGGTCTTCTACATACTGTCAGTACTCTGTTGTCATTACTTAATGAATATTAGTTGCCAATTAGTACTAGACTGGTTATTGCTGCTATTATCAGTTGTCATTTTTATCTGAAAATTGCTCTCATCTAAGGGCATTTCTGTAGTCCCATCATCAGACTCTATATCTTGATCATAATTGTCATTGTTAGTAGTTCTCTTTTCAGAAGATTTGCAACTTGATCTGCATTTAACTCTGCCATTTGTAAGGGTAATGACAGTGGAAACAAAGAAAAAAGTGGTACACAGCATATGATTGCCAGTTGCAGAAACTTTTGCAATATGGTGCTATAAATAGTGCTACAAGATAATTCATTCCTGGTGTACAAAACAGAAAATCTGGTCCCACCACCAGCTATGAGTTTTTCATAACATGGTAATTCCCCACCATTGTGTTAGAAGTAAAGCATATACATGCATACTTTATTTGGCAAATGGAATGGATATATACTGTAAAAGTCAGTGTGTTAACAGTTTATGTAGTAAGTATATCATGCTCTGAAATATTTAAATCTATTTTATTTTATAATTTAACAGTATAATAGTGTATCTGATATTTATAAATTGACTTATTAACATTTAAGCCAGTGCTTAGAATTGCCACTAAAGCTATTTGTCAATAATATGTAACAGTGCATATTAGGCATTTCTAGATACAGCTTACTTCTGAGTAGGATGAGATTTCAAATTGAGATAGTCAACATTTAACTGTACAATTTATATCCATAAAACATAAAAAAGTAAGGTATAAATGAACATGGTGAACAGTTGTGAAAAGTGATTGTGTTGGAAATTCTATTTATTCTTAAGTTCAAAGGTTAAACTTATGAAACTTTACATTCTTTTTGTGGGTCATGTGAAATTAACTTGTACATAAAATCAGTTTTTTGTTTTTTTAATACAGATTTAAAGGGTTTATCAGGCTCACTTGATAGCCTTAATCCCCAAGGTTCTGTTAAGTATAGAAGGAAAAACAACGTACCTGGTGCTGCATTCTTTGAACAGCATGGGTTTGGTTGGCTGGTTGAGGAAGATAGTACTGATAGAGAGGAGGAAGACAAACCATTGCTGTAAGTTTAATAATATTTTTAGCTATTTTAGCTAATTTGAATTAAACTTCTCTAATTATTACTGCTGCAAATCATTCTTAGTAATGGTTAATTAACTAATAAACTTCAAACACAATTTAAGCCAACCTCAGACTTTGTTTCACATTTTTTGTGCAGAGTTAAGCTACTTATTTAGGAACTGTGTTTGCAATGATGGTTGGAGAATATTAGGAGGAGGGTTATGGAATTTCTGTGCATTAAAGGATTTGGTTGGACTTTTAGAGCTGACCAGAACTTCCTTATGTCATTCAACCCCCAACTTATATTTCAGTAAATTGGAAATGTGGTGATCATAAAATATGTAAAGTTAATTTAAATTTGAGTATTATATCCAACACAATATCTGATTCCAGCTTAAATTCAGTTCTGAGTTTCACATCAATATGCATAAAAAATAGTTTTGCACAAATATTCTGATGCAATTACTACAGTTGCTGAGATAGTTCTAGAGAAAGCATAAGGGGGAAAGATATCAGTATGTGATCACAATATTCACCTGGGAGACTTGATTAAAAGAAGTTTTGGTTAAATTACAATAAATTAGGACTTGGAGACTCTTCCTGAAAAAGTCTGAATGTTCATCAACTCTTATTGGAAGATTCTGCCGAATTTTATGAATGAAACATCAAAATTAAGGTTTCAAGAGAACACTTAGAGTTTAAAATGTAGGATGATATGGTGATAAAACCACAATTTTATTATTTGACACTGAAACTAGGAAGTTTATAATCAAATCCTTTCTCTCTTTATTCATTAAAGTTGAAGAACTAGTCTCCCAGTTTGTGTGAAGTATGCCATGCAGTGTAGCTGATGAACAGTTGACTGCATTTGTACATCAAGGAAACTGTTTACACTCACACTCCTGTAAGACATTTTGAAACTTCTGTCCAGTTTTGTATACATGACTCTGATGGTGATATTGATATAAAGCAAAATGTGTCAGAAATTCAAAGAAATGTGTTAGACACACATTGTTCTGTACTTTTATTTTAATTAAAGTTTTAATACCCATACTAGCTGTCTTTAGAATACACTATGTTATAACTGAATGTATAGTTCAATGTACCAATCAGTTTTATATTGCAGTGAACTATTAATCTTTGGGTATATATCAGTTAAAGCTGCCATACAAGTTTCACTATTCTGCTGGAAAATCTGTCACAGCAAGTTTCATCTGTAGTGCACAGGTTTTGTATCAATTGAACAGCCTGGAGTTTTATTCTCTGATTTTTTGTACAACTGTAATTTTAAATTATAAATATACTAAAACTTAAGATAACTAAAGAAAGGACTGATTAATAACACATTAAAGTAAAAATATCATTAAGTTTATTTATCCAGAAGTGTCTTATTTAATGTGCATTTTGAATAATAGAACAAGCATGTGATTCAATAACCTGTCTCCTTCAAGGTGGATTCCTGTACGTGGTGAGTGGACCTATCAAAAAAGGTTCTGTACTTGGAGTTTACTTTCTCTAGGATCTAAACATCACCCACATGTTTGCAGTGCATGGTGACTGATGAAGGGGAGGAGAGGGTCCTAGTGGTTGAGGGGTCTAATCCACTTTAGTCTTTAATTCCTGTAGATAGGCAGCCTTGAAGTGGCCTCCTCAGGGTCAGTCAGCTGATGGGTGGGGTCAGTGGGCACTGAAATGTATTACCTTTATTATGGATACTCCCATTCAATAAAAATGAAAAAATTGATAAAAACCAGATTATTGGATGAGTGTTGTACAGTCAACATCACAGTAAAATTCTGTACCTTGATTTCTAATTACGATTTCATTATCTGAGAAATTCTGAGAGCAGATGTCTCCCTTTTTTATTTAAAATGGATCAGAGGGCCTTGCCAACTCCCCCAAGTCAGTAAGAAAGTTATATGCTGGAGACATTTTGGTGGAAACATTTTGACTACAACATACCAAACTCCTCTTGAAATAAAAGGCCATTGGGGATATACTCATTGAGGTTACTCCCTATGCAACCTTGAATTCTACAAGAGAAGATACAATTAAAGGGATTTAAAGAACTCTTCTGAGTTGGAGATCCTCACTAATTTGCCCAACCAAGGTGTTTCTGCAGTGTACTGAATCTCCACTCCGAAAGACAGAATTATGATGTCTTCTAATTTCTGATATTGATGTTTACATCACCATGTTCTCCTGCTGCAGTCAAGGCAGGTTATCTGAACTGTAAGGTATGGCCATACATTCCCAACCCTCTCAAATGTTTCCAGTGTTGGTGGTTCGGTCACTCAAAGACATCATGTCATAGTTATTTAACATGTGCTCATTGTATTGGCAAAGACCACAATGCCTACAAGTGTGAATTGGGACCACACTGTGGAAACTGTAGTGGTTCACACCCATCTTACTCTAGTTCTTATCCTAAGTGGGTTGAGGAGAAAGAGGTGAAACTTTTGAAGACTGTGAACAATATCTTCTACCCAGAGACTCAGAATCATTGTTCCCCACTCTATCTCAGATATATGCTGCCACACTCCATTTCTCTACCACAGTGTGATTGCAGACAGATCTCTTTATTCTTCCAGTATAGTAATTTGTAAACGATCTTAGAAACTTTTGCCCTCTGTCATTAAAATATTTGACAAATCTGTGTGTACTTCAAAATCTATGCCTGCTACTCCTTTCAGTGACTGCCAAGATCAACTTCCTTTGGCTTCAGGTTAGATGTTTCCTTGGGTCCATCCTCTTCTGCAGCTCCAAGATGCAAAACAAGTATTGGTTCACACCCTCAGTCACTGGAGTCTTTGTTCACAGACAGAGATTAGCCAACTTGACCTAGTACAGGATCCATGGAGGTTGATAGACCTCTGTCCAGTAAATAATAAAAATGTGGTCAAAAATGGGACACCATGCCCCATTCTCCTCCACATAAATAAAAATGGTCACTTTGATACAATGGAACTGTTGGGGTTTTCATTTGAATATAGATGGCATTAAGTATTTGATTAATTCTTACCATCCTGTGTGTCTGTCCTTACAGTAAACGTTTCTGAAACATGCTAATGCAGTTACCTTTGGCAGTTTTCTTTTTATAGAAATGACAGGTTGTGTGATGGATGAGTGCATAAAGGAGTGGCTCTGCTGGTCAATCAGCTTATGCCCACCCTGTCTTTGCCACTTGATACACCCTTGGAGGTGTCATTTATCCATGTTTCTCTGGGTTGTGCCATCACTGTTTGTTCTTGAAGAGGCCTATGTTCAGTCAGATGTTGATGCCTTCATTGAGCAGTTACCATCCCCCTTTTTAATCTTGGGGGATTTTAATGGACATAATCTTCTCTGGGGTTATGCAGATGTTGATGGGAGGGGTTGTATAGACTGTATGTTCTTGGATCACAATTTTTATCTCTTCAGTACTGGTTCTTATACTTATTTTCATGCACCTAGTCAGTCTTTTTACTGCTATTGATCTGTCTATTTGCTTTCCTTTGCTTTTTCTTACTTTTCTTGGAAGATTGACAGTAACCTACAAGGCAGTGATCCATTTCCCAGAGAGACTGGCCTTGACAGTACCACCTGACCCATGTGCTTCAATGGAAATTGGACAGGGCCAGCTGCCACTCTTTCACTGCACTCTTGAAACTTGATCCTACCATCATCTGTAAGTCATTGATAGACAACTGTATTGTCCAGGCAGCTGCTCAGTGTATTCCTAAAACCTCAACACATTTACCACAGTGTTCTTGTTCATGGTAGAATCCTGCCTGCCATGTGGCACAGAAGACTCAAAAACAGGCTTAGGATACTTTTTGTAGGTATCCCACACTTAAACTGCATTGGATTTCAGCAGGTCCATGCACATGCTTGGTAAGTCAGATGTCAAAGCCAGAAGGAATTTTGGATTAAATACACCTCTAAAATCTCTTCTACCACCAGTTCCAAAGTCATATGGGACAAAATTTGAATGGACAGTGGACAATATACCTCTGTTTCCTCTTGATCTTGCTCTCTAATGGGCAGAGAGTTGCTGATGCTCAAAACACCAGTGATACTCTCGGCAAAAGCTTTTCTCATGCATATAGCACTTTTGCTTCATCTCCCACCTTAGTCATCAAGACACAGGCAGAGTGATCACCTCTTTCCTTTTGAGCTGATCATCTCTGTGACTGTAATTGCTCTTTTATGCTGGTGGAACTCAAACTTGCTCTCCATTGGTTTGGCAGTGCAACAGTTGGACCTGATGATTTTTGCTACAAGATGCTGTGCCATCTCTCTTCTTCCACTCTTGCTATTTTTCTGGTAGTTTTTAACCAGACAGGGCAGGAGAATCTTTAACCTGATGCTCCTAAGTCTGAGAAGGATCTCAAGGTTTCTTCCAACTAACGTCAAATTGCTTTGACAAACTTTCTCTGTAAGATCTTAGAAAGGATGGTCAATGCTTGCCTTGTTTGGTTTCTCAAATCAAATGACCTCCTCTTGCCCATACACATTGTGGGTTCAGATGAAAACACTCCACACTGGACCATCTGATTTGTCTTGAAAGTTCAATCAGGGAAGCCTTTCTCAAGTGACAACGTCTTGTTTCTGTATTTTTTTACCTTGAGAAGGCTTATGACAGTATGTGGATGTATGGCATCCTATGAGCTACATGGCCATTTGCCCATTTTCATTGAACATATTTTAAAGTACTGATAATTCCAAGTCTATGTGGGTTCAACACTTTCCCCTTCTTTCCCACAAGAACTTAGAATTCCTAATGGTTGTGTTTTGAGTGTCACACTTTCAACTGTAAAGATTAATGCCATTACCAGACAACTTTCCTTTCCTTTACAGTTGCAAACAAACTTTGTGTCAATGGCTTCCACATCTCGTGTCAGTTGTCAAGCATGAGATTTATTGAACAGCAGCTACAATTGTTTACTGAAGTGGCATCAAGCAATTTTACTTTTTATCACTGTAAAACCATTTGCATACACTTCTGCCAACAATGGGGTATTCACCCTGATCCCAAGCCTCTTCTTGAGGAAGTTGTGCTTCCTGTGGGCCCTCAGGCAAAGTTCTTGGAGCTTATATTTGAGTGCAAGTTGACTTTCATTTTGCACATCAAGCAGCTACATGTCAAGTGTACAAGGACACTGAACGTTCTCGGTGTCCTCTCTTCCACCTCTTGGGGAGCAGATCAATGTTCTAACTTAAAAATCTATGTTGCCCTCATTTAATCATAACTGGACTATAGGTCTGTAGATTTGCCAGGACCTCAACCTTGAAGTTGTTGAACCCTGTTCACCATCAGGAGCTTCAGCTCTGCACAAGGCCATCCACATTTCTCCTGTCCAGAGTTTGTACACTGAGTCTCATGAACCTCCTCTGCACTCAGACATTTGCAACTGTCTTTACTGTATGCTTCAAAACTTTGATCGTTACTACAGTATCCCACATGGGATTGTGTTTTCCTTCCTCAGTGGGCCATGCTTTTTTCAGAATAGATGGTCTGCCATTGGTTTTCTGTCTTTGTATCCAGGAGCAGTTGAATGAATTGAGTCTGTCCTTGGATAACATTGCTGTATCCACTGATCATCCCATCTCACCATGGCTTATTACTATCCCCAAATGTGACCTTTCTTTGAATCATCTGAAGAAGGCAGATACTCCCAATCAAAGATACTTTCATCTGCTTACTGAACATCTTTTAAACAATTCTTAGTTTCCTATTTATACAGATGGTTTGAAATCAGGTGACTCTGTGGGATCTATCATGGAAAGTTGTGGTTTGATGGTTGCACACAGAATCCCCTCTACAGTTTTTATGTTCACTGCTGAAATGTATGCCATTTCTCTTGTCCTGAATCACATAGAAGCTATGCAGTACATGCATTGTACTATTTATACCAATTCACTTAGCTCTTTACTGGCTCTGGAATCACTTCACATTAGTTCTTACACTATTCTAATCAATATTCAAATCTGACTGACCCATTTCTCTCTATCATCTACTTCTATCCAGTTTTCCTAGATAACAGGCCACTTCTGGTATTGCAGCTAAGTCTGTCTGCTCTTGTGCTGTCATGACCATGCCTACCCCATACATGGACTACTGTCCTGCATTTAAGATTCAATTTAGCAACAATTGGCAGTCGACTTGGAGTGAGCAATGTCAAAACAAGCTTTTCTAGATTTAATCTGCTATTGCTCTTTGGCTATCTTTATGTAAGGATTGAAAAGAGGATGTTATCCTAGCTAGACTATGCATTGGTCAGTTTTTAACTTATTGTTTTCTTTTATCTGGGACTGATGCACCAATGTGTGGTTTGTGTGACACTCAAGTCACTATAGCCTACATTTTACTGTCATACCGTCATAATAACTGTGAGTGATGGCACCATTTTAGACACATTTTTACCATGGGTTCATCCATGATGTTAGCATTGTTAGCGATGGTGACTCTGTCCAACTTGGTTTCATTTTTAAATTTTTAGGGACCATGGGCCTTTTTAACTCTAAGTTTTTATTTCAAAAATTGGACTATGTTTTGTTTTACAGTGGTTCCTTTTTATGCATTTTAAAAATTTTACTTTTGTTTTTAATTTTTTTACCAGTTGTTTGGCACAGGTAGCTTAGTTGCTTTGTGCCAATAAATGTCAAGCAACCAATCAATAACCTGTCTGTTTGGTTCATGTATAGGTCTGTGTCACATCAGTTGCATTATATGTGCATTTATGATCATCAGAATTCTTACCCCTTAACTATCTCTTCCTGTCTTCCTCCCTTATTTGGAGACCTTGGTCATCAGTGATTCAGTGCATGGTTGTTGTTCTCTGTCTTTACACTTAGTTTACATCCAGTCCTTGGTAAGTAATTCACATTTGTACCTATATGTATCTTTGTTTCTGGCAAGTTCCATTGGCCTATGGGCCAGGAGTTTTCAGCTGATTGGCCTACTGTTCCTTGAATTGCTGAGTTTCTTACTTGGCTTTTCAATCAGGGATTCCTCTGTCTCCTCAGTATGTGGTTATTGAGCAGCTTCAACCCACATCTTTTGCTTTTTGGATACTGTAGATAAGGGGTGGGCAACTTATTTTTCATAGTGGCCACAACTGTGGCTAATGAAAACAATGTTGGCCACACTATTAAAAAAAAAAAGATGTTAGTTTAATCAAAACAACTGCATTTCAACAAATCATCAGTGTGAAAATTGATGGGGGTTTTCATCAAGTTTCATGAAATGTGGCATAATATCTATGCTCAATGAGCATCTTAGCTCTGCCTCTAAATTTATGTCAGTAAGCTGAGATCTATATCTTGACTTGAGAAAATAAAGCGTAGAAAATGTTGACTCACACACCTGTGTGGGATCCAACCATGGAAAATAATTTTGAAATTGCTATCTTTAAACTTGGAAGACTCTTATATATCAGAATAGTGAGCCATATCTCTGTGATAGAACATTTTTGTCTACCTTTTATGTGTTCTACACTTTGCAGGATAAGCATCTTGTCTTCAAATCCACACATATCCAAAAAGATGTAATTTCCTCACTGGAATTTCTGAAATCAAATTGAAATGGATCATGCAAAAATTCAAACATCAATTTTAAATTTTTAAATTCAGAGAAACGTGATTCAAGTTTTTGATATAGATTTTTGATCCAGTTTACATAGAGATCTTTAGCATCAGAGAAATCAAAGTCCTTATTTTCTAGAAAACTATTAAACTTTGCAAAATGTGCCAAACATTGCCTCACTTTGCCTCCATTAAAACCACTTTCCATATATTTTTTGTTTCACCTTTCCTCTTAGACTTTTTTTCTTCTCCTATTAAACTGTGGATGCCAGTGGCCTGATTTACTTGCCATAGATGTTTCACACACTCTTTATCAACCTACGTATCTTCTTTATCTTTATTGTTCTTTGCTTCCCTTCCATTTCTCACCTTTATCCTCAGCTTGATCTAGATAGACTTGTATGTCCTGTACATGCTCTGTAATGTCATATTGCCTGTACTGCTTCCAACCATGGTGCTTTTTCCCACATCTTTATTTCTTGGCAACTATCCTCTGTTTGTGATATTTCTCCTTACAACCTCACCAGTAGATTTTGGTTTTTGATTTGATTTGCTTATTCCTCTCTTTTTTTGTACTTTGTTTCAGGTGTTTTCTCATCACCTTCATCATCCACTGGAGGAACTCCTTCAATCAGGCACGTGAGCTATTACTAATACATAGGTTCCAGATTCTTCCTCTTTGAGCTATCATCTTACACCTGTAGCCATTCTTCAGACTTCTGTGCAACTTTGACAATATAAGTTATTTTTATTCTTCATTAATTTTTTCATGAGCTTTATTTTCCTTTTCATGATCATTACTGATTATTTGGATCCTACTCTGTGGTGATTGATGCCTGACCAGGTATTTTTAACTTTTAAAATCCACACTATATTCAGTCATATGTTGACTTGCTTATTGCACTTGTTGGACAGGGGTGTTCCACAAGTTCTCTTGAAGGTTATCCTCACGATGAAATTGCTTCATAACTATGCCTGTCCCAGACTGTACCACCCATGGGAAAAGCAGAAGGGGATAGCTACCCATCCCCTTCCATGCCTTGTATTAAATAAATTGGTGTGGTCTACTTTTAAAATTATGGTTTCATGGTTACACATTGAACTATTTAAGGTGTTGATGTTTCTCACGACTCTCCACTATATTTCATCCCCACCCCTATTCTAGTGGAGTTTAGGTGTCCTTACAACTTTCCATTTCCAAGCTGTTGGGATGATCTGAATGTGTTTGCTTCCATACAGTAGAGAGTAGGGCAGTGGTGTTCTGCTGGTGTTGATGACATGTTATCCTTTATTATAGCTTATAAAAACCAAAGGAGTGAGACATCAAATTGCAGTTCACTCCTTAAATTGAGGTTCCTCATCTTATCCCCATGTGGATGTTGATTCCCAGTGGCCAGGTTTTGGATTTAGAGTAGAATTAATCAACATAAGTCCTAACATGCACTATGGATGTCTGGTCTGTCTTACTCAGTTATATTCTGTTTGTGTCATGGGTCGTGTTGGAAGTATTTGGGATTGTTACTTTTTTTCCCCTTCAACTCCCATTCAGTGTATCTTATTCCAAGAATGTTGTTGCATCTTGTTAGGTTCTGGTCAATTTCACTGTTGAGGGAGTTGATTTTTCTATGGTAGATAGGTTTTTAATACCAGATGTTGAACAACTAGATTGATATATCATTTTCTATTCTTAACATGTACCCTATTCCAGAGTCAAAGGGATTTGAGATGCCCATCAGTCTCTTGAATTTGAGGTGAAGACAGTATGATCTGCATCTTGTCCTTTCGTGGATGTCGGTTCCCTGCGGCATGGGTTTTCGGTGTAGTTGAGTTGCACTTCCATTGTTTTCCCACAACCCATGGATGTGCTTCTTTATTTTTCTGCCCATGTATATTATGTTTTTCTCTGATGGGCAGCGAGCATACCTTGTTTAGACATTGAACTCTTTCCCACATCAAATCTTTGAATCTGACTCTTTCTTCTCAAGGTGTGTCCTTTAAGCAATTTTGAAGGATGCTTTTTTCATCTCTCACACTGGTCTCTTAACCTATTCAGTGTGGGATTCTAGCTATTTATGTGAAAGGAGGTAATAAACTATTTCCTATGCTGAAAATATATTTCTGGTAGGCACTTACCTCCTTTCACATTCCACTGAAAATTGTGGCTTTCATTTTCTGCCACAAAGTGAAGAGATTGTCTGGAATAATTGAATAAAGGGAATCACATGTGTAATGATAGTGGGTGGTACTGTTGTTGATGGATGATTGTTGCATGATAATTTGTACGATACACACATTTGAATGAGCCATTTCTGGTAGACAGAAGGCATAAGGCTTGTGGCGGGTGTCATATTTTTTGTTTGGGTAGAGGGCAGCACAGAATGAGAATAGCTACATATGTGATCAGAGGTAAATACCCATTGAAATACATTATCAGAACAGGAAAATTGTAATTTTTTCACAATCAAACCTCTTAAAGAAATAATTTTAATTCACAATTTATAGAAGAATCCTTCTAGTCACCCCAAGACAACAGGGAATCACATCTAAAGAGTTTTATAACTGCAGTTGAAAATGAAATAATTTAAGCCATTGACTCCTACTTGAACTTATAAAAAAAATCTATCTTGTGGTGAACATACTGCTCTTATTTTACTGAAGCAAAAACAAAAGTTATTTTTAAACCAGTTGATTAAAGAACATATGCTCTGACAGCAAGAACTATGACCATTGAAACAGACTGTGATTGAATGAGGGTATGAACAAAACACTCTTACTTTAAAAACTTAATAAAGCTAACAATGTATCATGTGAATCTGCCTTTAAGAAATTACCTAAAATTATTTTCTCTCATTTTCCACTGGTTATTACCTATTACCACAAAATGAAAAACCTATCCAAGATGTTCAAAAAAACTTTTTCCTTCAACTTAATGATCAACTAAAATCCGTTTTTACAAATGTTCCTGCCATTTTTTGAGAAAAACTAAAACTTTGCATTCATGCTTTTTTGAGTCAGCACCATGTGTAATTCATCCTTGCAGTAGCAAGTGATGCCAAACCTGTAAGTTCATGTAGGAAAATGGCAAATATTCCGATAAAGACAACCCAAAATATTTCAAAATCACTAAACCAATAACTTATACACTACAAAGAACATTATATACTTAATCCAATGCCAAAAATCTAACTTCCAATATGTAGATCAGACCAAAAACTATATGGGAACATTTAATAGCCATAAATCAACAATCAAAACAAGCAAACAAAGATTTTACAATTGCAAAACACTAACATATCTGGACATTCTTGAAGACATTAAACTGACAAATATAGAAACAAGTTTTACATCTAACAGAAAAAGGGAAATTAAAGAAACTTGCTGGACAGCAATATTAAATACTCTAGCACCAGGTGGCAACAATCTCAATCCTGGGATTGTTGATCTTTGCAAGTGTTTGAAAAGATTTTCAAAACCAAAATCATCTTTAAACTTACTATGTATTATTAGTATTATTCATGCTTTAATTTATCCATATCATTATTATTTCATAGATATTGTGTCACATTACTATTTTCTCTATTTCCCATCACCTTTTGCATTATTTTATTTTTATTTTAAAATTTCTTATAACTGTCATCACACTTAAGTCTTTATGTAATGTACTCTCCATTTTGGCACAAACTAAACTTGATACCAATAACTATTTTATGACTGGTTAATTCTCAGAGCTAATTCATATTGAACATCCTGTTTATATTACATCAACATCCATGCCTATATATTTCATTACACTCATTAAATATAACCCTTTATTTCCCTGAAGAATAACAGTGAATTATTTTAATGCACTCAAGGTTTGGGTTTTGTTTGAAACCCATTTCTGTGAAATATTGGAGGCTAGATGCCATACAGGGAATACTTAATGAAAGTTTGCATATAATGTGTGTGGGAGAGTGAGTAACAAAAGTGTTAAACCCATCTGCCATTCCTCAGTTCCTGTTGTTTAGATGAGATTTTTCAGAAGACTGCTTCATTGATGCCTGTATGTTTTATTTTTTAGGCTGTTCCCCTCGGGGTGGATTCATGTACGTGGTGAAGGGGACCTTCCAGGAAAGGTTCTATTCTTTCAGTTTATCTCCTTTGGGATCTAAACACTCAAACATCTAAATACCAATGTGGTATGTTAGGTTTGGCCACTTTGATACAATGGAATTGTCTGGGTTTACATTCTAATCTGGATGACACCAAAGCATTGATTGCTTCCTACCATCCCGTATATTTATCCTTACAAGAAACATTTCTCAAACCTGTTTATACAGCCACCTTTTGGCAGTTTTCTTTGTACAGAATTGACAGGCTATGTGATGGACAAGTGCATGGAGGGGTAGTACTGCTAGATGATCAGCATGTGCCCATCCTATTTTTGCCACTTGATACACCCTTTGAGGCCAGAGTCATCCGTATTTTCTTGGGTCGTACTATCACTGATTGTCCTCCTTTCCTGTCACCTAAAGAGACCTTATGATCAATCAGACCTTGATGCTCTCATTGACCAGTTGCTGTCTCCTTTTTTTAATCCTGGGGTCTCCAATGGACATCATCCCCTGGGAAGTGCTGATGTGATGCTCTCTGATCACAAGCTTTATCTTTTCAATAGTGGTTCTTATACTTATTTTCATGCACCTAATCAGTCCTTTACTACTATTGATCTTTTGGTTTGCTCCCCTTTACTATTCTTCAACTTTTCATGGAAGGTTGATAATACCCACGAGATGATCATTTTCCTTTAATTTTGAGAGAGACTGGCTGTGGTTAATGCCAGCTGGATCAAGCAAACTGGCCCTCTTTCACTGCTCTTGCAGAACTTGATCCTGCCATCGTCTGTAAGCCATCAAGAGACGATTATGTGGCAACAGCTAATGACTATTATACAAGCAGCTGCTCAGTGTATTTCTAAAAGGTCAACACATTTTCCATGATATCTCGTCCATGGTGGAATCCTACCTGCCACATGGCATGGAAGCCTCAAAAAAACACGCCTGGAATACTTTTTATAGGTATCTCACACTCTCGCACAACTTCTCTTTCCAGCAGGCATGTGCACGTGCTCAGTGGGTAAGACGTCAAAGCCAGAAGGAACCTTGGATTAAGTTTACAACCAGCATATCTTCTACCACCAGTTCCAAAGTAATATGGGACAAGATTCAAAAGGTCAGTGGCAATATAGTTCTGTCCCCCTCTTGATCTTGCTCTCTGGTAGACAGGAAGTAGCTGATACCCAGAGCATTGCCGATGCACTAGGTGAAAGCTTTTGCCAGTTATCTAGCACTTCTGGTTCATTCTCCACCTTTTTAGCCATCAAGACTTAGGCAGAGCTCTCACCTCTTTCCTTTCAAGCTGATTATCGCTATGATGATAATTGTCCCTTTACATTGGTGGAACTCAAACTGGTCATTGGTCTGGCAGTACAGCAAATTGTTTTAACTTTAGTTTTTCTCTTACTGCTGTAGACTAGATGTAAAAATTAGATTTAATGCCATTTATGTTTTTAATTGAAAAACTAAGCTTTGCCTTGTTTTACCTTAATTTCATTTGATGAAATTTAATAATATTACTTTCATTTTAACTTTTTATCAGATGTTTAGCACAGATAGCCTAGTTGCTTTGCACCATAAAACACTAAACCAACCAACCAACCAAGCTGTTCTATACTTCTGAAAGAAACAAATTACAATACAAAGTGTGAGTGTACTCTTACCCCTGGCTTGTGCGTGCTGTTTTCAGTTGAGGTATCTTGTTATGTGTTTCAACATTGGACTTAGTTACAAATGGTTATACATGATGACAGACCTATCACCTCTCTGATGTTTTTCCTAGATCAAATACCCCCCTTCCAAATTTTTTTAAATATAGAATGGGACAACCTTTCCTTCCCTAGTCCCAAGCTACTGTGGTAGTTAGTAGTGGATGCACCCACAATACAGGAAGTAGGGCTGAGATGTTACACTGGATACCTCACTATATTATGAACTAAGACTCAACCAGCCATTATTTTAAAACTGGGCAGCTGAACAATCTTAATATTCCTCCCACCTTAGCATCATGTAAGTAATTCTTGCAGTGTTTTGTCTTGTTTTACTTCCTCTCTTAACAGCAAACACAACACTAACTTTGGGTGAAGAGTATGTTTGATATGTATATGATCTTACACCAAGTTTAGCTCCAATAGGCTACTCAGCCCTACCCTTGGCATAGTAGATGTTACATTGAATGGGCTTTCCCTTTCTAATGCTGTTTTCAAACTGGAACTTACCATTGTAATTTCCTTCTCTTCACCAGCCTCCCCATTAACTACAGTGTGATGTTAGCTCTTTGTGGTACAGAGGTAAGTAGCATTTCTGAAGTTAACATTTTCATTACCTGTATTTCTTGCAACATCTCATTTTTTTCCTTTTCACTTCCTGTGCATTTAGTTTTTTTTGTTAAGAATGAGTCTATGTTGAAATACTAGTGCTCCTGGTATTACTGCACATGGGAGGATATATCATCCTTCTGTTGGTAGTAGACTGTAGTCTAACGATGTTGACATCATAGACTAAGGCAGTACATGACACATGTAGGGGTGGGAGCTTTGTTTAAGACTTGTAGCATGTGGAGGAAGCTATGTGATTGTACGTGCAAAGTGACAGCTCTTTTGGTGCCCCCTCAATGTGGATTCCTGTACATGGTGAGAGGACCTCCCAGAGAAGGTTCTGTTCTTACAGTTTACCTCCTCTGGGATCTAAACATTCACCTACGTGTTTGCCATGCATGGTAACCTGTAAAGGGGAGGAGAGAATCCTGGTTGTTGAGGGATCCAACTCCAACACACCACTTTGACCATAAATTCCTGTAAACGGGTGCCCCAGGATCAATTGGCTAGTCCATTTGAGCTAGGGTCAACTGAGTACCAGCATAGGACGTTCACAACGGGTGATGTGGACATTGTGTCTGACACTGGTGTTCGGGTATAGTGCTCACGAAACCCTTGCATCACTGCAGTGCCCTTAAGGCACTGTTGTGCGTCCCCTTATAAGGCTCCATAGTGGGTAGGGTCAGTGGGCACCGAAAAATTTTCTATTTATTATGGATACTCCTAAAACAAAAAAAATAACACAACTTGAAACCATTGAGAAAAACCTGACTACTGGAAAACGACCACACATTGATGAATCTGTACAGCCTAACTCACCACTTGAATCTGTCCCAGGATTCCCAATTTTGCATTCCTTAAGTGACAAACCTCTAGGGCAGATGTCTCCATTTTTTATTCATAAGGGCTTAGAAAGGCTTGCTGGTTCCCCTAAATTGATATAAAAGCTACGTTTGGGAGACATCTTCATCACAGCATACCAAACTCCTCCTGACATCAAAGGCCTTGGGGACATACCCATTGAAGTTACTCCTCATTCCACTTTGAATACTTTCAGAGGAGTCATAGTTGAAAGAGATTTAAAGACTGTCCCCAAACCAAGGTGTCACAGCAGTATGCCGAATCTTCACTCGAAACGATGGAATTCTGGAACCAACAAAAGTTCTAATACTAACATTTATTGTACCATGTCCTCCCACCACAATAAAAGCAGGATATCTAAATTGTAAGGTACAACCTTATATTCCTAATCCTGTATGATGTTTCCATTGTCATTGATTTGGTCATTCAAAACAATCTTGCTGTGGGTTCCTTGACCTGTGCTTGTTGTGGTGGTAAATACCATAATGCCAACTCGAACCACATTGTATAAACTGTAATGGTACACATCTTTCTTATTTTACCTCTTGCCCTAAATGGGTAGAAGAAAAAGAAGTACAATGTGTCAAGACAGTTAACAATCTCACTTACACAGAGGCTCGAAAATTGTTATTACCTATTTCAACCAGAACTTTAGCTGCTGTAACCCATTCTACTACTACAGTAGGAGTCCAAACAGACCTTACCCTATCCCCTACACAATCTTCACCAGAAAATCTAAATGAAACACTTCCCAAAATCAACACAGTTTATGAATCAGTGTCTTCTTTCATCTCTGTCCTGACCACACCTTCCAGTCATTGCCAAACTTCACCTTCTTCAAGTCAAGATGTGTCCATAGGATCTCCCTCTCTTGGTATCCCTAAAATTAAAAAAACAACTCATCTGTGCCCTCAATCATTAGTACATGTACCGATAAATTCAGACCTGACCATTTGAGCTAGAGCAGGATCCATAGAGGGTGATAGACCAACATCCAATAAAGAAAAAAAACGCAGTTGTAAGCAGAAGGACTCTACTGTCTTCTCCTATGAAATAATTACACATGGCCACACTAATCCAATGGAACTGTCGAGGTTTCCAATCAAATATGACTGACATCAAAGATCTGATTGACTTTTATCATCCCATATGTCTTTCTTTTGCAGGAAACATTTCTACAGCCTACAAATACAGTTACTATCTGCCACTATTCATTATACCGGAATGACAGGCTGTGTGTAAACGGGAACATTAGGGAGTTGCATTGCTGGTTGATCAGCATCTGCCCACCTGGTCTCTGTCATTGACCACACACTTGGAGGCTGTAGCCATCAGTGTCTCCTTGGGTTGTACCATCACTATTTGCTCTCTATACCTTACATCTGAAATGCATTATAATCAATCAGATCTCAATGCTCTCATTAAGCAACTACCTACCCTTTTTTTAATCTTGGACGATTTCAATGGGCATAATCCCCTCTGGGGTGGCTCTCGTATTGATATGAGATCGCGCACCATAGTGCATAAGCTCCTGAACCACATCTTGGCTCTATTCAATACTGGATCTTTTCTTGGGAGATTGACATTAATCCACAAGGTAGTGATCATTTTCCCATCATCTTACAAGAGATTGGCTGTGATGAGTACCACCTGACCCATGTACCTTGGTGGAAGTTGGTCCAGGCCAACTGGCCTTCTTTCACTACTCTCTTGGAACTTGATCCTGCCATCTTATGTAAATCATCCATAGATGATTGTATAGCAACAGTAACCAACAGTATTATACAAGCTGCTACTCAATGCAAGTACCCAAACCTCGACATATTCCCTACGACATCCCTGCCCTTGGTGGAATTCTGCCTGTTCTATGACATGGAAAACTCAGAAGCGTGCTTGGGATAAATTTCGAAGATATCCCATGCTCTCAAACTGCATTGCATTTCAGCAAGTTAGACGTCAAAGCCAGAAGTAATCTTGGATTAAATACACCTCCAGCATTTCTTCAACAACCAGCACAAAAGTTATATGGGATAAGATCCAGAGGGTGAGTGGAAGATATACTTCTGCCCCCCTCTATCTTAATATCTGAAGGTTGTGAAGTTGCAGATGCACAGAGCATTGCCAATACTCTTGGGGACTTCTCTTGCATTTCTAGCTTTTCAAACTTATCCCCTTCCTTTTTAGCTATTAAAACACAAGTGGAGCATCTGCCTCTTTCCTTTTCAACTGATCATTCCTATGACTACAATTGTTCTCTTACACTGATGGAACTCAAACTTGCTATTCATCGGTCTGACAATACATTAATCAGACTTGATAATATATATTATGAGATGTTATGCCACCTCTCCCAGAACTCTTTTACTATTATCCTAGCTGTCTTTAATTGGATATGACAGGAAAATGTCTAACCAGATGCTTGGCGACAACCTATCATACTCCCTATTCTGAAACCTGGGAAGGATCCAACGATTCCTTCAAATTACTGTCCCATTGCTTTGACAAATTGTCTCAGTAAGATCTTAGAGAGGATAATCAATGCCCACCTCGTTTGGTTTCTTGAATCAAACAACCTCCTCTCACCTACTCGGTGTGAGTTCCGAAGACAACACTCTATGATAGACCACTTAATTCGCCTTGAAACATCAATCAGAGAAGCCTTTTTTAAGGGAACAACATCTTGTTACTGTTTTTAGTTTATTTAGAAAAAGCTTATGATACAACAATGGAGATATGGCACCTTACAAGACCTTCACTTATATGGATTGCATGGAAACTTACTCCTTTTCATCTGGCAATTCTTAATGAAGCGCTGATTCCAAGACCGTGTGGGTTTAACACTCTCTCATTTTTTCCCACAGGAACTTGGAGTTCCTTAGGGCTGTATTCTGAGTGTCACACTTTTCATTATAAAGATTAATGCCATAAGTAAACAGCTACCCCTACGGTTGCAAATGGTCTTTTTGTTGATGACTTACATCTCTTGTCAGTCATCAAACATGAGGTTTATTGAATGGCAGTTACAAACTGCAATCAGTCAGATACTGAAGTGTACCACAGCAAATGGGTTTAAACTTTCACTCTCTAAAACCATTTGTATACATTTCTGCTGCAAATGGGGAATCCACCCAGATCCAGAACTCTGTCTTGATGATGTTGTACTTCCTGTCGTCCCTGAGGCAAAGTTCTTAGGTCTTATATTTGATTGTAAATTAAATTTTATATCGCACATCCAGCAACTTAGTATCAAATGTCTAAAAGCATTGAACATTCTCCCTTTCTTCTCTTCTACTTCTTGGGGAGCAGATCGATATTCCATGCTCAAAATTTATCGTGCCCTTATCCGATCCAAACTTAACTATGGGTCTGTGGTTTATGGTTCTTCCAGAATCTCAGCATTAAAAATGTTGGATCCTGTCTCTCACCAGGGGCTTCAGCTTTGCATTGGAGCTTTTCGTACTTCTTCCGTGCAAAATCTGTATGTGGAATCTCATGAACCCCCTATATATATTTGCCATTTGCAACTGTCTCTAATGTATGCTTCCAAACTTTGATCCTCACCACAGCATCCTACCTGGAGTTGTGTTTTACAACCACAATGGACCAAACTTTTTAATAACAGAAAATTTGCCATTGTTCCTTTTAGTCTCTGTATCCAGGAACAATTAGAAGATTTGGATTTATCCTTGAATAACATTGCAGTTTCTTCAAATTAGCCTATTCCACCATGGCAATTTACTGTCCCCAATTGTAACCTATCTTTGAGTCATCTGAGGAAAGCAGATGCAACCAATTGGAAATATCGCTCTTTCTTAGCTAAACATCTTTCATATGATCCATTCCTTCCTATATATATACAGATAGTTCCAAATCGGGTGATTCAGTGGGCTCAGCCATGGTTTGTGACAGTTCGATTGTGGCACACAGACTCCCCCCTACAGTTTCTGTTTTCACTGTCAAATTGTATGCCATCTCTCTTGCCCTAAATCATATTGAAATAATGCAATATACAAATTGTACAATATATAAGGACTCACTCAGCTGTCTATAGGCCTCGGAATCATTCTGTGACAGTCACCACCCTCTTCTCATCAATATCGAAAACATAGCAGCAAAGTCTGTCTGTTCTGGATCTATCATTCCAGTACCCATTCTATACATGGACTATGGTCCAGTTATCAAATCCAGACTGTACACCAGATGGCAGGCAACCTGGAATGAGCAACACAATAACAAGCTTTTTCAAATCAAACCTTCTCTTGGTCTTTGGCCCTCTTGCTTCTTTAAGGATCAAAGAGAGGAGGTTGTTTTGGCAAGGCTACACATTGGTCACAGTTTTTTTTAACCCACCACTTCCTTTTATCTGGTACTGCTGTACCAATGTGTGGTCTATGTGGCACTCAAATCACAATCATCCACATTTTATTATCATGCAGTTGTTACAACCTAGAACAATGACACCATTTTAAAAATATTTGTAAGGTGGGTTGGCCCTTGACTTTAGCTTATGTTATAGGTGATACTGCCCATTTCACTCATGTTTTTACATTTTTAAGAGCCATTGGTCTTTTACACTTAATTTAAGGATTTTTATTGGACTATATAGTGTTTTAGCATTATTTCTTTTGCACATTTTAATGTTTTAACACATTTTCTTTTTCACATTTCAATTTTTATTTTGACTTGAACCCAGGACTGGAAAGGCCAGCTTCAGGTGACTGACTGCAATTTCAATCTTGTTGCTTCAATCTTCCTGGCAAGTCTTAATTTTACACATTTTAGTTTTTATTTTTCTTTTAAACTGAACCCAGGACTGGAAAGGCCAACTTCAGGTGACTGTTAGCAAGGGTGTACTTCTTGCTTCAGATTTCCTGGCAGTTCCTAATTTTACATATTTTAGGGTCATTCCATGTCAAATCATTCAGATTTTGGAAAATTTTCCAGGTGATCCCCACAGAATGCCTTGAAAAAATTCACATGTGCTCATCTACCCATATTATGAAAAATTGTCATAGATTAGATCAATATATCTAATAATTTCTGATTTACAGCCCTGTGAAATTTAATTAATTTTTTTTTTATTTTTGGCTAATTCATTTTCAGGCAACTTTAGCTGCTTAAAGCTGCAAGAGTAATGGTGGTAGAAGGCTGAAAGTTGCTACACTGACTGAATTAATCTCACAGAATTCAAAAATGGTCTCAAACCAAGTTTATCTCTCTTAGGATTTTCATAGTGAGGCTGTAAAATCACCTGAAAACCCAAAATCTTAAAAAAAATTGGTTTATTTAATAAGCCATAGATCTAAGACTCAATATGATACAAAGCTGAATTTTGTTTTCAAATTTCCTATAACATATCAGCTGATAAATCAGCAATTGTTGTAATTAAAACTCTGTTAGATCTTCTGTAAAAAAAATTCAGTTGCATGCAACTTTTTATGATTTAGCTAAAAATAGCCCTACTTCAGGCCACAGTTTGACCATGTCACCAGCTATTCAGCCTTTCCAGATTTTTACCATATATTCTTACATCTTTGAACATGATCTACAAAAAAATTCAGGATGGTGTTCAACTTAGAGCTATGGCTTATTACATAAACCAATGTTTTTTACAATTTTAGGTTTTCAGGTGATTTTATTGCCTCACTATGCAAATCCTAAGAGAGATAAACTTGGTTTGAGACCATTTTTGAATGGTCTACCACCTTTACTCTCGAAGCTTTAAGCAGCCAAAGTTACCCGAAAATGAATTTGCCCAAAAAAAACACACCTAAATTTTGAAGGGCTGTAAATCAGAAACTATTAGAGATATTGATCTAATCTTTGGCAATTTTTCATTATGTGGGTAGATGAGCATGTGAATTTTTTCAAGGCATTCTGTGGGGGTCACCTACAAGCCCCCTGGATGATTTGACATGGAATGACCCTTTACTTTTTACCATAATTGCCCTATACCTATACTGTACCACATCTTGTCTGGCACAGACAGCCTAGTAGCTTTGTGCCAATAAACATTGAATACCTACCTACCTATCTTTTGGTGCAGAGAGGTAAGTACTTTGGAATGGCTGTTTATGGGTGTTAACACTTTTACCAAAATAAAGCAAAGAAAGTTTCAACCTTCTTAGGTCATCTTCAGGTTAATACCCATACCAGCTGTCGTGAGATACATTTTTACTTCATGTGGGTTTCTTGTCATCACGAGGTTAGTATCTATCTGAAATACACTTTCATGTAACGAAAATGTTATCTTTTGGGATTTTTGTTGTCAAAATAATTTCTTATATATATATATATATATACTTTTATGTATTTTGGCGTGAGAACCATATGCAAATTACATTTGAAATTTTCATTTTTTGTTTTAAAGGGAAGAGCTGGAGATTGACCCCAGAGATATCCTCTACAAAGTACGGTGTGTGCTATGTCCATTCCCTTTTCTTGGTTACCAAAGGCAACTGGTTCGGGACAGTCCTGACTTCTGGGGACCGTTGTTTGTTGTTATTGTCTTTGCTCTTGTCTCCTTATATGGACAAGCAACAGTAAGTTATTTTCTCTTAAAGATCATCAGTGTTTTAAAATTTTTTATAGTTTCTTTTATATGCACCACCATTAAGGTGAAATGTTTTTTGTTTGTCTTTAATATTTTATACATGCTTCTGTGCTTTTGAGTTTTGTTGCTTAGCAAAAATGCATGAAGTATTAAGTAACCTTTCTTAAAATGCAAGTATTTCTCTCTGTATTATTTGCTTCAACAGTAATATATGGAATTTGTTAATACATTTGAAGCACCACAAACAATCATTTCTCATATGTGGTCAGTTTTTATCCTGTAGATCAGTTTTTAATTTTTTTTTTTTTTTTTTACTTTCCTCTTCCATTGACCAGCCATCCCTCATACTCAACCAATGGTCTACTTTAATCCAAACTTTTGTGCTGAATGTCTATATAGTTTCAGATTTTTGTGCAAAATTTAAATTGAAAGTATACAGAAAGAATACCTGTAAGCCAGACAAATATGGGCCATCAAAATTTCAAATACAGGTACCTACAATAAGGTTGTGGCAATTGATGTTAGTAGTTAGCATGATTAATAACATGTACAATCACCTTTGCCTAATTATTGTTTAATTTTTATTTATTATACCTAGAAACTAGCTACTAGTTATTATTATTATAATATTTTTTATTTATTATAATTATTGTGCCTAAATAATAATTACTAATTAGTTTTTCTCCAGCTTTACTAAAAAATAATTAGACTTAATATTATAATTAGGACGCATCTTTAAAAACTAGGATTTTGTATGACCTCCAGATGTTTCAGAAGCATTTGCTTGTTTGCACATATCTAACATACAGTTCACCAATCTTAACAATCTTTGCTCTATTTAGGTAAGAATATCTGTATTCTGTCAACATTTGTACCATACAATATACACATTATGGAGGATAAACAATTTTCAGAGAGTTGTTTAGCTGTGAATTTTTACAGTTTGTATAGATACAGTTGTTATTAAATGGAACTTCTATCCTTCCAGGAGTGGAGATTTTATGAAATGAGATGGGAAGTGATAGTGATTCAGGGCTAGAAAATAAGGGGAAAAAATGTTTTAAATTAATGATATTTATACGTATATAGAATAGCTTCCTTGTATAAAGGAGAATTCAAAGTTTCATAACCATATAATGGAACTTTCTGCTTTGACAACAGGTATAAATGAAAGAAACTGCAAGTCAGACACACAAAAATCATTTACTTTTTCATGTGAATCAATTAGTGACCACGTATGCCAAACAGTAATACAATGTACTGTATCATTAAACAGTGATACAATTGTGGAAATAGAATAATATTTTCATCTATTTCCATCAGAAAAGAATATTATACACTATTTTTTTTCTCTTCCCTTTACTTCTTTTTGTCTTTCTGGACACATTCCTTTTTCTCCATATTTATTAATAATGCCTACATGTAAATGGAAACCACTGTTTCATCTTTAGTGAACAGTCAGAATGTTCCCATCCCTTGACTGAGTGTTTAACAAAGGTTATTTGGTATTTTCAAAAGTACTAGAAGCATTAACCACTGATGTAAAAATTCAGATTGCCTGTTTAGTTTGTTTTGCTTAAGATATTTTCCGAGTTATTTTTTACAATCTAGAACTTTAGGATTAATTCTATTTTCTTGATTTTCTAACTGTGTCACAGAACTTGTCGAAATCAAGATGCAAATCAGTTTGCAAACAGTATTATTGTGATAACAATGTCTAAACAACTCAAGTCGTATCTTTTACAAAGAAAGTGAAGCTTATTTTTTACATTTTAACAAGGTTAGAGGCATTTTACTGTGATTCTGTAATAGCATTTTGGAAAATCACAAAGATGAAGGAAGCTCTATGTAAACACACCAAAGTCTTTGGTGAATGGAGACAAAATCTTGTAAATATAGCCTGCATAGACCAATCACATACAGAGATAGGGTATTGAGAAAATAACAGATAAAATATAGTTTTACTGAAAAAAATGTTGGAAGTTTGGAATTCTTGAGATGGGGAAAAGTATTTTTAATCTTAATATGAAAATTACTTTGCACTGGGACTATTTTAAACAAATATTCACTATATTCATGGACAAATTTTTATTTTAGTTTATTAATAATACTTGATCAAAAATATTATTTTTTGTGTGTGAAAGACTTGTAATGTTAGATGAAACACTGTCAGATTTTGTGAAGATCCATACCCTTTACTGAAAGTTAGAAGTACTACATCTATAAAGACTTCAAACAAGTACAAAGAGGTCATGATCAGTTAGATTGACTGAGCTCATATTCATGGAGTTAATTTTGTATACAGTGTAGATGAGAAACTCCAATTCCACAAATTTCCATGCCATCTTCTCAGTTTCCATGTATTTTGTGTAATTTTGGTTTGCGTGCTTTGGTATATGTTCAAATTCACATTTTTATTGCTACTCATCATTTTGTTTTATGCATGCAGTAATTGTTAACTTTCATATTAACATATTGACTTGGTAATGGACAACACTAGAGTATGAGTGTAGGAAGGTATAAAAATGGATATATATATTGTAGAATGATTAGAGTAAAAATAATGTTGTATATCACTGCTAATGATGAATTGGTTTCTAATCAGCAGTGGAAAAGGAGCAGTGGTCATAATATGCAGAAAAATGTTCCTTCAGACAGTGCTACTCGTTTATCTGTGCCTTCTCTTAATCAGATATTTATAACCAATTCAAAGTGCTAATTTTGAACTATAATATAGGTAAAACTGTTATAACTGCTGAAAGGTTGAAGGATGATGATTAAGGTGGTAGTCTGATCAGAAATGAGATTTTTTTACACCCAGATATGATTTAATTAGATAGCCTGATAAATTATTTTGTAATTTTGTGGTATCAGTATAGTAATTTATAATTATTTGTTGTATTAAAATGCATATATAAAATTTACAAAACTTTTTTTACGTCTTACACTTACCAAATGTGATGTAACTTAGCAAGTATGACACAAAAATACGAAAACTTTGTAGCATTGTAAATAATAGATACCATTTTTTCCTATATTTATTTATTTACTATTCTATGTTTTAAGAAAAATAAATGAAATTTAAGAACTTATTTATAAATAACAATAGTATCTATTTTGTCAGTGTGGTTTACAAAATATTGGTATGCGAGTACTAACAATAACTTGTACATTGTAAAGGCCAGCTCTGTGCAATTCAATACAGTAATGTGATCTGTATATGTACCAAGTGATTAGTAACTTGTATGGTTAAGACTATTAGTTATACATGATTCAAAGGTCACTAAAACACAAAAACTAGTATAGATATATGTTTCCTGTTGCAAGATTTAAACTACTTACAATAAATACTTGTGGTTTCCTCCTGTACTTGAGTCATTCTAGAAAGGAAAAAGGATAATTTAAATTTCCTAATTTTTTATCGTGGTTGTGAAATTGGTGAAATTGACCAATCTTGTACAGAGTTAAGGTAAATAAAATAACAAATACCTATAGTTTTTTTCTTAAACAAAGTTTGATATTTATTTGCAATATTACATAGATTATGCAAGTTAATTTGATAATTTTCAGATGAAGAAAAGCATTTTTAATCTTAAAATTAAAATTACTTTGCATGCATGATGGATAGTCAATATTGCTGAAAAAAAATCCTTAGGCAAATCTGTTATTAAAAACAAACAAACACATATTTCATGTACATAAGTCTTGTAATGTTTAATGATAGTCTGTAGAATGTTGTGAAGATAGCACATATTATCAAAAGTTATAGTATTACTAACCTAATGGTTACTTAGTAGGTACACTATGCCCACCTCCATAGTCAGAGATTTAAATGAAAGGTCTGTTGAGCAGCGAATTGTGGGAGATGAAATATAAATCTAAAATTTCAGTTTATGTGCCTCTGATTTTGAATTTGCAATGTAAAAATTAATATAAATATTTAAAAAAATCTGCAATTGAAATGTTTTTTATCACAAACTTTTAGGCTTACTGATTTCAAAGATTAGTAAATTTTACAGATTTACTGACATCTATTACTGTCATAAAAGTCTAATATTTTTACTGTAACATTGTCTCTTGATTTGTGATCAAACTTTTGTTTCTGGTCAGTTATCAAAACATTGATAACAAGGGATCATTTAGTCATTTAAAGCTATTCATGCATACCCATCCTTAAGAAAGAAAAAAAAAATGATATCTTTTATTTTTTTCAGAAATCATTAATCTTCTTACATTAATGCAAGATTCAGGTCTAAACTAATGTTAATGACAATTGTCCACAAGTAAATCATCCTGTTAGAAAAGCAAAACTGACTTAACCCTTTCATGACAGATCACTGGTCAAAGCCCATGTCATTGCATTTGCTCACTTGCATCTATATTGAACTACTGTTTTATGAATTTATGTCAGTAATTTTGGAATAAAATAGTAGATTATAATTCAAACTTTGATATTATATATATGAGTTAATATCTTAATTTGAAAGTGAATATTAAAGAACACACCTAAATATAGATTTTAGTGAGTCACATGCAGCACTGCTTAAAATTAAATGTTTGTGATGTTAAAATACCAAGTCTATAGTTTCGTACAAATTACTAATATTGGCAAGCAAGGTTATAAAATAAGAATTTCACATCTTTTTATTTTGCTGAGATATGGCTTATGCACTGAATCAAACATGGTAGCTCCATTCAACTCCTTCCACTTGTTGAAATGGTCCCTTTTATACTCTAACTACAGTGTATGACACGCGATTAACCAATCAACACCTTAGACTGTCCCCAGAGTGGTTTTATCAGCCATTATAGTCTTTGAAAAGGCTACTGTGTTCTTTTAATCCAAGTTTTCAAGGAGGTAGATTGTTTTTAGTCTGCTCAAAGTTTCATACTTTTTAAAATCAAATAAATCTTAGTTACTAAGTTTAAAACTTATAGTGGAAGTCTGTGATATCAATGTAGTTATTTACGAATTTTGGTTCTTCAACTGTATATGTAAAATGTAAAAAAAATTTTAATATCCTCCATGTGTGAAATTTTAAAAGTCTTAGCAACCTGTGTCCAGCAACAACCAAGTACAAAGGTTATAGCAAGAAGAGAAAATTATTTGGTTTACTTTTTGATTTATTGTTCTCTATTTAAAAAAAAAGTTTAATAATTTATTTCTAAATAGTTATAATATATATATATATGTATAATGTACAATAATAATGTGACTACATATTATAAAATACTAGTCCATTAAAACAGCCCAGACAGGGAAAACTAAAGGTCAGTTGCACCACATCAGTGCAAGTTATGTAATGTTAGCTACATAGATTAAACTATAATATGAAGTTATTCTTGCATGAAAAGAGCATAATTTATATTTATTTCTTAATTTTTTATTATGATTATGAAATTGGTGAAGTGATAGACTACACATACTTAGAGTATAGAATATAACAGAAAATATAGTCTCACTGAAAACAAATGTTTGAAATGTATTTTAGGAAATTTTAGAGATTACACAAAAATATTTCAGAGTTTTGGGATGAAGAGTTTTTTAATCATAACATGAAATCACTTTGCTAGTAACAAAACACTTTTTTTACAAACAAATCATTAGTAAAAATATTTCATTAAAAATCTGATTTTTTTACATTAAATACTTGTAATCTTTATTAAAAGTTTACCAAATTGTATGAAGATACATGTGCTTTATCAAAAGTTATTGTGCAAATACTTAACTTTTGCAGATGTGTAGACAAACTCGTATATTATACCAAACCCATAGTGAAAAGGTTAATTTGAGCCTAAATCATTTCTAAACCTTAGTCTTGTGTTCTTTCTTATTACCTTTGAAATATATTTTTAGAAAACAGAAACATTTGTAGGTATCACACAACCAGATAAAGTTCCTTTGAACTTTTCTTTTAAAGTTCTAACTTTGCTAACTCTCCAGCAAATTTTGAGTCAAAACATATATCTCGGAACGGCTGGCATGGGTATTAACACTGTTATTGATAAGGAGAGAACAACGTTTCAACCTTCCTAGGTCATTTTCAGGTTAACAAAGAGAGTTTGCAACTAACAGTTGCTGGACAAATGTCTTAAGAATGAGAGTATAAACGGGTACGGGATTGTAGGGGGCGATGCAGTTGGATGTTAGGTTATTAATTAGTATAGGTATAAAGGTGTTCCTTTACATTGGTTTAATTTTGGTTTTAGTTGCTGTATAAGTAGGGCTTCTTTGAGTGTGTGCTTGTTTATATTTGTTTCCCTACTTAGTATCTGGGAGTTTTCCATGGTTATGTTGTGTTTTTGATTTGCAGTATGCAAGTTTTTTTTTGTTTTTTTTTTCTTTGAATCTAGTTTTCATTCTTCTGCTTGTTTCTCCAATATAGAAGTCATTGCAGTTGTTGCTTTGTATTTTATAAATTATGTTGGTGTTGTGTTCATCAGTGTATGTTTTACATAGTATGGACTTTAGTTTTGCACCTGGTTTTTGAATAAATTTGGTGTTTAGTGGAATGTTGTGTTTTGTTATAAGTTTTTCCAAAAGTTGGTTATTTTTTTGCTGATATTGTGAACATATGATATGCAGCAGAGTAAGATTTTGTAGTTTATTGAATCTTGGGATTTATTATTGTTTGTTTGTTGTTGATCTAGGTTTTCAGGAGAAATTTGTTAATGTCGATGAAGTATTGTTTTATTTTGTTGATTTCATCATTAATTTTATCGGGTGAGCATAGTTTTGTGGCTGTGCTTAGTTTATTTTTTAACATGTTGATTAATTGATTAATATATTCTAAGGTCAAAACATCGTTCTCTATAATGGGATACATTATACATTTCCTGGGACTCAGCACATGAAACAAAACAAAAACTCAACAATATCTTTACTCATTAATTTACAGATGTAATTGTATTTTAATTTTACAATTCAGTCAAACATATATTGCTGCTCATAATATGGTACTTCATTTACCAAAAATGTTTCCAGAAAATTAATTAAAATTTATATCTTGTAAAAAATGAGTCACATTCTTGCTAGAAATGAAAATATGATGAAAATGTTTAGGACAGAGACTCTTAGGTACTTTCACAAAATTTTGAATCAATTTTACTTCAGCTTGATATAAAGGTACCAAGGATGTTGATACTGTTGAATTTGTAAGATTCAGAAAGAAAGCACTATTTGTATGTTCATTGGCATGAAAATTTTGCTAAGACTAAATATCATGACTGCCATATAATATACAAGTTACTAACTAAACTAGAAAAAAAAAAGCTGTATTCATGCTTTTGTTATTTGAAAAGTTTAGTAATTTTTGTGAAATAACCAAAGGTGTAATACAAATGAAACATGAAAACTAAGATGAAGAAAAATTATTTTATATCTAAAATTAAAATCACCGTGTACTGTTGAAAGTTTGAATGTGAATAACTGTAATAGATAAATAACATATTTTTAATAAAACAAAATAAAAATAATGTCATTTTTTATGTTCAAAATATTTAATCTTTAGCAAAATCTTGCTGGTTTAAATGAGGATAAATTAAAAAAATCTCAGAGTTACAGTATGTACTGTTGCACAAGTGAAATTTCCATATGACTTCTGCAAATTGCAGGTGCTCATGTTGAAAGGGTTAATTGATGGTCATTTGCTGCAGAAGTGCCTTGCAGGTCAAAGTTAGAAGTTGGTAAAACTCAAAAACTGGTTCTTCATATCAACTTTGTGGTAGTAGTTGGAGTTGTACCTTAAGCTGAGTTATGTGGTATTGCAATAGTGACAGCCACAGTTTTTCATTTCTCCATAGAGAGTGCTAGTACACTCTCTGAGATATATAAGATACTTGTGTTCTCCCCACACATTGTCTTTGTTTTATAAGAAAAAAAAGGCTTTTTGTTTTTTATGCAAGGACATGGCACCATCTATGATTGTTGTCAATGCTATCATATGTCAAAGGTAATAAATGCTCAATAACAGGGAATGGAGGGGGGTGAACTCACCATTAACATGCTCTTTGTCCCAAACTATCATCCTATAAAATTTGATTGAGATTAGCTAAGTGATCTAGATTTTTGTGCTTTATATATAGAAAATGTAATTTTACTGATTATTTAAATTAAAAATTTAAGAAAAATTGTTCTTAAATTATGAAGAAAAATGTTTCTTAAGTAGATAAAATGCACTGATTAATTAATGCTTCAAATTGCCTGCATACATGTAATGGAAATAATTAATCCTAAATAAACAACATTTCCTTTATTAAATGGGGTTTTCACATCATAAATGTGTTTAATACAGAAATGTGAAATCTCTCTATTTTCAAAAACTTCTCCCTGTCAACCTGGAGGGAGGAGCATCATCTTCCTGTTTTTTAATTCTGGTTTGACCCCTGCTTTTATCATATCAGTTCTAAAGATATTCTTGGAAACATCAGTAAGATACAAAAATGAGTTAATGATCATAATGTATCCTTGTAAGATAACCTTCCCCTTTCCAAGAATCATCCTAGTTGTCTTCATGTGAACCCTTTCCAGTTATTCAGAATTCATTCTCAGGTAACTGGTTTTCTTCTTTTACTTGTAATCAATGTATACAGATATACCCTAAAATTCTGTTGGCATAACTTTTAGCAACAGATTACTGCTTCAATGACTTAAGTGACTTATTCACTGCTATGTTAAGATCCTATCTTTCAGACTGGGAAGCCATGTATGTTAAATTTGTCATCCAAATTATGATAAACCATCTGCATTGCCTTACACTTGCTATAACTATAGATTATTTGCCAAATACTGTTTGAACTTGTAGTTCCTCAATATTCCCATCAACAGACCTTACTAATGTACTGATTATGATTCAGTCAGTACCATTAAATTGAATAGGACAAAAACAACGTAGGCCCAAGTACTTATTCCCTAAACACTTTACTAGTAATGAGGGTCTGGTTTGATTGGATTCCATCAATCCAGAGGACATAGAAAGGACAAAGTATGCACGTTATGATTTTTTTATTAAATTACATTCAAAATCTAATTAAAATACTTTTAATAAAAGTATGTTAATATGCTTGGAATCAAAATATATTTTGTAATTCAAATTTATATCTTATTTAAGCTTTAAGTTTTAATTTCAAAAGGAAGAATTTAAATTCTCACCCTTGGCCCCTGATTTGCATGACATAATGGTATTTGGACTTTTCATCTGTTACACTCTCCTTATAAAGGTTTCAGATTGTGCAACTAAATAGTAACATATACTACAGATGTTAGTGAACCAGAAAGTAAAATTTTAAACCTCTTCTTATTTTGCTGAGATACCACTTAAATTTGTCAAACCAACATGACATATCCCTCCCATATCTTTTAAGACATGTATATAATTCTCTCTGACACTGCTGTTGAACATGTAAATAACCAATAGAAAGAGCATATTCTAAACTATGTAAAACAAATGGTTGTTTTAGCATTCAAGTGAACAAAACTGATATTTTATGAGGGGAGCTTGATGTGTTTAAACTAAAGATGTTTCTTTGAGCAATGATGGCCTTTTTTAAACATATTAATAACTTATTTAGAAAGCTACATAAATTACGGTTGATGTAGGACATACTATTGTAGTGCCTGCTACACTTTTTGTGTTACAAAATGCATATTATTGTTTTTCATTATCTCATCCAATGTTATTTATCCAATAAGTTTTTAATTTTTACACTTTAGTTAATTTTATAACCATAATAAATAATTCATGAAAAACAAGAAATACAGCACTTACATTTGACCTCTTGTTTTTTGCTGTTAGATACTGATGAAATATACGCTTATGAAAAAGTGATGGTACTAGTACACTAAATAATTTTTTTATTTACTTAAAGGATGAACCTAAGAACACAGAATAATAATGCACACAAAGAAAACAATTTTCTATGTCTATGATAATTTAACTGGCCTTTTAACTAGGACAAGAAAGATGTATACCTTGATAGGGTAGGCTAGAAGACAACACTTAAAAATGCTATTAGACAATTAAGATCATGAAGAATGTATTTAATGTAAAAATAATAGTATATAGGTCTAATTTAGTATAAGAATATATCAAAGTTCGTTCCTTCTAAAGTTTTGTGTAATCTGCATAATCTGTATGTCATATAAAGAGGCTTTAAGGATCTTTCAAAGATATCTGTATATATTTATTTAACCTTAGAAATGAATTAATGGCTTTGTCATGTTTTTTCTATTGTAGGTAGTATCATGGATAATGACTCTCTGGGTTTGTGGGTCCCTTCTTGTTTTCCTTCTTGCTCGAGTCTTGGGTGGAGAGGTAAGATAGGTTCTACATAATTTACTGTTATTTAAGAGATTAGTAACTGGTTTGTAACTAAAAAAACTGTTTAAAAATTGTAAAGAATAAAACAGTATTGTTCCATTTTTCTAGTTGCTAATAATGTAAGTGAATCATTAATAAAAGTTTAACTAAATATTTCATGTTTTGTTTTAGTTGTATGATTGGGCACATATTGAACTCATTGGTTAGTGATAACTACATATTTGACTGAGGTTTACTGATAAATGTTTTCTGGTAATTTCATTGTTTATTTTTTAATTTGTTTTTGTTAAAATGTTTTTCTCTTTTTTTCTATTTCTCTGAAGTATATTTTTTTCTTGAAGTAATATGATAATTAGTTTCTCATAATTCCAAGATTTCCAGATGATCATTTCTTGGGACTTGTAATTTGTCTCCATAGATAATAAAAAAATAAAGTTGTGACAAATCATGGTTTTTGTACATACCTGGCATAAATGTTTTACAGTAACACAAACATTTGTTACAAATCCAGTAATGTTAGATAATATTTGAGTAGTTTTATTTGAATGATGTTGATGTTAGATACTATAGTTAAAAGTTAGCATGTTCTTAATAATATGATATTTTACCATATTAGGTAAACTATTCTCAGTGCCTTGGAGTAATTGGATATTCTGTTTTGCCTTTGATCATAACAGCAACCACCTTACCACTTTTAAATCCTTTTCCATTCATTAGTCTGTTTGTAAAGGTAAGTTATATTTAATCTTTAAGTTACTTGTTTTTATGTTGCTTACTTCAGGTGGAGTCTGCATGTCACATCATATTGAGTTAACGTTTTTCTGCTACAATACTAAGTGAAAACATTTAACAAAAAAGACTGAGCATGTTCAGTTGTTTTCTCTTTAGAATACACAAGAAACCCCAACAGTAATTAGAGTGATTTGCTGTAGTATTGATATTTTTGTTATTAGAACTCCTGTAACTGACAAAGTGCTATATTCTAAATTTTCATTGTTGAAACTAATGATAAAAAGAGTTTGCTCATTTATAAGCTGAGACCCAAAATTTTATGAAAATTAGAATGATAGGAAATGCCACACTTGCCTATGTTATCAGTAGAGTACTTCATATTTAGGTAATCAAAGTGTTGATGTTCTTTGTATTATAAATTTACCTAAATATCATTTGGTTAGTAGTCTACACTATATAGGCAAATACTCTTTAATTATTAAGAGTCCATTGACAAAATGTCATTTTTATGCCTGCAGATACAGTTGAGGTGTGTTTTCAAACCAAATTCCAACTTTACAATTGTTTTTGTTATTTATGAATTTACTTGTCCATGCTGTCAGCAGGGTTACATTGGTTCTACCAAAAGAAAATTAGTAACATGTCAGCTTAAGTTTAATAGACTTGTACATGTCCAAGGTAAATGTGATATTCCCATTCATTCTAACTTGTTTAAGATCTGAGCTAGGGAGATTGATGCACAGAGTTTCTTCATTTATATTCTAAGACCCAAAATTAATGTTTATTAGTTTTGTAACCATGAAAGTTATCAATTACTTGGGAAGGTCTGAAGAGATCCAAATTTAACCTACTGGATGAAAAATTGGAAATTTTACCTTTATCTAGCTATTGAATTGTTATGAAATATACTGGATTATGAAGGTTGTTTTTATTTATTGTGATAATTATAGTCTTATTTTGAACGGAAAAAGCCTTGTATAATGCTGTAGTTTGTGATACTTAAGTTTGAGACATTTTAAATGACTAAAACATTTTGTTTTTGATATAAAAATTCACTCTAGCAGCTGTGCTTTACATTAATACCATAAAAAGCATCAGTCATGCTTGCAAAATATCAGTCTTTCAAAATCTGTTAACAAATTAATAAAATAGAAATTTTTAAAACAATCTTGTAATAAATACTTTATTAATGTGTTTGAGTCCTAGGTATGTGTTAATCATTGTATTGTTAAAAATGCTTGACAAAAATTTCTCAAACTTTGTTGTAATACTAAAAGCTTTTGTAAATAATTTGATTAGTATGGTAACTTTTGTAAGCTTATTTTATATTCAAAAGTGGACAAAATTCCATAACTACCATGCATGAAATGCTGATGACAAACATGCTAGTTTCACTATTTGATTACATGTGACAAGCTGAAGAATACTTTGACCTTCTTGCATCATGGTTGATGGAATACAGATCTTAGTACAAATTGCCATTCTTCCTTGCATAACTTTAGGATTACTTGTGGTACATGTCAACTACCATGTGTCAATGTATTGTGTTGTTCAAATATTACATATTTCTCCTTTAAATTAACAGCTCTGTGTAAGACTGAGAAAATATTGTTATGGTGTCCTGCACCACTTTTAGTCTAATTTGAGTGTAATAGAGTTATTCATATTTTTCTAATTTTGTAACTCCCCAGACTTCAGAAACTCAGCTTAGAAATTAGAAAATAAAATTGTCCATAATTACTGCCAGATATGATGATCTAAATGACAAATATTGATAATGAAAAGTATAAATAGGGGTCTGTGTGTTATTTGTTTTTTTCATTGTTGACAAATTAATTTCTTTAATTCTTACTAATGAGGAAAACTTAAGGTATTGTTCTTATATTTTTTCTTTACAAGACTCAATTAAAGGTAAAGAAATTTAGACTGCTGTATGACTAGAAGAGTTGTATAATTATCCAAATTTCATTGAAATTATTAATGAACAAAAAATGAAAGTAAATAAGGATTTCAATAAACAACATATCATGAAAGGTAAATGCAGTAGCAGACAAGTTTTACTCTTGAACTTTCTATCAGAATATTAGCTTTAGCATGCATTATATTTATCAATGTGTTTCATTGTATTTTTCCTTGCTGTCAGTGTCACATGTTTTACTAATATTAATCTATAATTGCATCCAATGTAATATCTTGGGGAGTTGCTGTTCATTTAATACTTAATATTAATGTTTATTTTTGAAAGTTAATTATTTCAGATTTGAAGATAGAATTTTTTAATTGAATTATTCTGTTTTGGAATTAACAGTTATACCCATATTCACTAGAACTGAAAAATTATTGTATTGGATATAATATTCATAAAGTTGAATTAATTTTTCGTTTGTTTGTTTCAGTTAATGGGAGTAGTATGGGCCACATACAGTGCAGGCTCTCTTCTGTGTGTGCAAGAACTACAGAACAAAAGACCATTACTGCTGTATCCAATATTTCTGCTCTATGTATATTTCTTTTCTCTGTATTCTGGAGTGTGATGCTTGTAGATGAAGATCACTGTTGCTTTCAGTCTTTCTTCTTTCAGCACATTTCTGTTTTTCAGGTGTGGTGCAATAACAAAAGAGCAGAAACTGCTGTTATTGTTACATTCATTGTTTTTATGCTTATGTGTATTTCCTTTCTGGTTGTTTTGGAATGTGGTAAATGCAGGGACTACAGAACAGTAGTGTTCTCCAATAATTTGTGTGAATATGAAGGTACTTCAGAACAAAATATCACCATTGTTGTATCCAGCATTCTTTGTTCTTCTTCCCACATATGATTGTTTTCTGCCTGTTTTGAATGTGATGATGCTTTTGTTCAGTGATATGCATTGAAACTAACCAGATAACATCATATGTTAAAGACATTCATGAGAAATCTTGAATAAATTTGTGACTGAAGCTTATAACTGTTATCTTACAGGTCAAAGCATCCATCAAAAACATCTCACGTAAAGTTTTGTGTGACTGTTAGAAGATGTTCTGTGATTTTTAGATAAACAGAAATTCTTTTGTATTTTGTCCACATTGTTAAATTTATTTGAAATGTGCAAGATGTTTAAAGTTGACTACAAGCAGGATATGCTTAATAGAAATTTAAAATGATTTTCTGTAATTATTTAATCTTTGTTACTAAGTGATGTACAAAATGTGGAAATGTATATCTGATTTATATGCCAACCAGAATATTCATGCATAGTTTGTTTTTGTGTAAATTTAAATAAAATATTTAATAAATATATTATAAACTTCAGCTACAATAATCTTTGCACCTTTTATTTGAATTTTCACTTTGGTATTATGTCAAAGGTGTACATACTATATAAAATAAAAGCTTATTTCAAATTAACTAAAGATTTTGAAATTAAAACATATAATGGGAATTACAGATCTCACAACTATTAAAACAAGTTCATTTCTATTGTGTTATCTAATTCAATATACGTCATTGGCATTTCTCAGGTGATGGAAATATTTATCACAATGTAATAAAGCACGAATATTGTGTTAAGCAAAGGTTTGCCAACTCATTGTTTAGTCATGTATTGATCATATCCTGTAATCATTAGCAAAAACAAAAAAAAATTATTGTCTTTATTAAATAATATTTTTTCATTTAAAATAGAAGTCATCTATTTCAATATTATTCTCTTTAAAATGTTTATTTTATACCAGCATTAGGTTATTGTGGGTGGTACAGTGCTTTTGAACAACTGCATTCCCTTTGGTCAGTAGCTCAGAATAAGAGACTAAGACAGTCATAGGTTTGTCATAAATACAAAATATTGTGAAAAAAAACAACAAAAAACATACAGATTACTTGGGAAAAATTTATATCTAAAGCATGAAATGTATTTTGTCATTGTTAAGAGTTGATAAATATTAAAAGAAACAGAATTAATAAGTGTTTCAATATCTTATTCATATTCATTACTTCATTTTCCTAAATTTTTGTTAAATGAAGCAAAAACAATGAACATAGGTAATTAAACTAAATGTAATGAGGCATTTGAAAAAAAAGTCCCATGAAACAAGTTATTTTGAAAGTCTCAAAGCTAAGCATCTTTTATTATTAGTTTTGTTATTGTAGCTTCAGATGTGTCTTGTAGATTTAAAATAAAGTTGTTTTTTAAATAAAGAGTATGTTATTTTATTGTTGTACAGAATACATGCCAATAAAACTATGCAGCTGTTTATTACAAGAGTATTCTGATTGGACTCTGTTGTTGTTATATCATTAAAGGTTTTGGTACGTAATAGGCTCTTTTAAAACAAAAAAGTACATAATTTGTAAAAACTAACCATTGTATCTTCTTACTAATTCATTCAAAGAGTATTTTCACATCAATATTGTATGCTTTAGTGGGTACAGTCCATCATTAAATTTATTAATTTGCTATAGAAGAATTCGAAGAAAAATTTTCTTTGTATTAGTTTAATCTCAATTTTTTTTATATCTGTTCAGTGTTTATGAATACTTCCTAATCCCTCTTGGTGGGTTCAATGAAGACTTATTAAAATTTGGAGTTTTATACCTGAAATGAGTACCCATACAGCTATCAATCACAAAACTGCACAGTAGGATAGCTGTATGGGTACTCATTTCAGGTATAAACTCAAATTTTAATAAGTCTTCATTAGCATATCTATAAGCATTTTATTAACTTCTAAAATCAAATCCCTGTTTATCTCAAATAGTAACAATAAACGAGGATTTGATTTTAGAAGTTAATAAAATGCTTATAGATATCAAATTTATGTTATTTGCCAACAAGATTGACAAGTACAGTTTCCTTTTTTAACACACATTTTAATATACAAACATAAAAACAATACAATTTATAATAACAATTATTACTAATAGTGTAGATATTAAAATTGCTGTGTAATGGATTTACCATTATAAATTAAAATACTATCTGTTCCAATATAACCACAATTCTAAAATTACCATACAGGAACACGAGTTGAGCCAGTCGGCTTGTAAAATTTGTGAAAGTCTTGCTTAATTTTGTATTTAATAACAAAGTGGAATTTCAGACAGATACTCAAGATGATAATTTACTTTGTATATATAATTAAACATTTATATTTTTTTATCCAAAATAGATAGTAATTGCAGAATAACTTAGGCATGCTATTTCTGATCATCATAATCTTATAATACTACAGATTTACCTGAAACACTTTAAAAATGAAATTATATTCATTCCTGCAAAGAAATTTTATTAGTTAGAAAAATAAATAAAACTATTCAGTGATAATTCAATGCATTTTAATATTTATAAAGTTTGGTTTGTGTGTGTGTGTGTGTGTGTGTTAACTTGTGATAATGTACTACCTGTTTGTTTCATAAAATTGACTAAATTAATATTTAGGTTATAAATTAGTTTTAGTCTGTACAATTAGCTCAATATGTGATAAGATATTATAAATGAAAATGGATCTCTGACAATTAGGAATCTTTCCATGAACATAAAACCAGAAAAAATTAAATATATGAAACTAAATAAAGTGCTGGAAAGATGGATAGTGATATTTTCATCTAATATAAACCCCAGGTCTCACTGTTTGAGCTGAAAGAGATTGAGCAAAAGGTGTTCCAACAAATTTAATCTCATTAAAATTGTCTAGCTTCCATAATATACTAAAATTATGAATAAGAGTGATTGCATGAGATGCAATGCAGCACTTTGAAAAGCTAAGGTTGTATATCACTGATTGATCTCTAGTATACTAAATAGACTAGGAAAACACAGGTTGAAACTGATGAGTTGGAAGACAGTAAGAGTTTTGTTATTCAGCTAATCAGGAGGTCAGTTCAGCAACTGCCAGTAGTGAAGCCGCTTTTTTCACCGAATTTTACCCACAATTGTTTTTTTTTTAAGATGCCAGCTATAATGAGTGGATTAACTCACTAATGGCAGACCAATAATTCTGCTACCCTTTAGTTAGTTAGTTCTGCTACCCCCACCCAATAACAACATCTTCCTTCCAGTAAAAGAGAGACTTTAAAAGTGAAGGAAGTGGTAAACAGATATAAAGTGAAAGTGGGTGGGAAGACAGAGATCCACCATGTAAATCTGTTAAAGAGATACTTCAAAAAGGAATAAAACATAGTAGATGCAGCCATGTAGGCTATAGGTGTGGCTGTCAGAGATGCAGAACCAGAAGACAGTGACTTCTCTGTAGAAGATAAAGACCTACTACTTCCAAAATTATTGGATTTAGATGAGATGTACAAAGACTTTAACACAGGTGAAGAACTGACTGGCAAGAATGAAAAAAGAAGTAGAATATCTACTCTGCAAGTGTACAGATATATTAGGAAAGGCAAACCTCAAACAACACAAGATGAAGACAAAAACAAGGGATCCTATTCAGGTGAAGCCCTACTGGAAGGCCCTACATGAAAAGTGATTAACAAAGGAACTGCAAATCTTGGTGTAGATTTTATAAGGAGACTTAGTGTAAGAACAGTCATTTTTATGTAGTGTGATAAATATAAATACTTTTCTTGAAGAGGGTCTTATTGTTGGATATACAAGACTATTTAGTTTAAAGAGTTATTTAGTTTTGTAACAACAGTATTAAAAGTTGATTATTTTAAAAGTGATAGTTATGACAAATTTCATTACACAACTCATAAGATCCATACAATGTATGATAGTTCAAATGTTATAAACTTACTTCACATTAGGTGAGCCTTGTGTATTTTTCTCATTGCCCTAAGTGAGTATTATTACATTCTAACATGTCGTAGTTTGTAGAAAGTTCTAGGTCTCACTTGTCAGTTGGGTAAAGTATATATATATATAAGAGAGAGAGAAAAAGTCATGTCAGAATGAGTGAAGTAAGTTAGACTGTATGATTGTTAGTTCAGCCATAATAAGCAATATCAGAAGTTTCACAGTTCAACAGAGATAAGGAGAACAGATTGTTTTGTCAAAGAGTGTTCTAAACTAATTGAAACTGCCTGTGTGAACCTTGACAAAAAGAAGACAATTATAGTTTCTGAATATGACTCTGGTAACCCACAGACTTATATAAATGGTAAAAGAGAATATTAACAATTTGTCTTGTTAGTTGTGTTCTGAAGTGACTAAATCTGCTTGTGTGGACATTTGACAAGAAAAAGGAATTATATGAAACTTCAGTAGACAGAACTGTGACATTCTATAGTGTAAATGTTTGACTTTTTTAATATATTATTTTAAAAAAGTGGATAGTATGTTGTCTGTTTAATGTTTAAATTTTCTCCAACAAGTCACCTACTGTAAATAATCTGGCCCTGTAAAACCTGAGAATACCAATAAGCCATTTTTTGACCATGCAAAGGCATTAGTGTGGGCAACATAACACTTAAAGATCCTTACTGTATATAACAAAAGATCAAGATCCAATCAACCATAGAACTGAGAAACAGTATTCAGATGAATTGGAGAAAAGGATTAATTTCCTTCCTGGTTTGCCAGTGTCTTAGGGAAGAACCTGTCTGAATTCAGGAGAATGTAGATAGAATGATAATGTGTCTTGAGCATAATAAATGCAAACAACTCCAACTGGAGACATACCTCAAGGGAAAGGTAATACGTGGTACATGAGGCTAAGGTCTTAAGTGCATGTAGAGATAGAACATGAAATACCACCTTAATATATGAGTTACGTAACTGAAATAGTCATTTAGGATGAAGAAACCAAAATGACTTGAAGATGCCAGAGAGCACTTGGAACTAAAATAATTTTTGACTAGAGTATCTAAAGGCAACTAATAAAAATACCTTATGTAAGGTGGAAGGTGCAAAAAACAGGTAAAAAACAAGTTATAACTGGTACTTCTATCTGAGAGGTTCAACTTCCTCTCTATAAACCACTATCATTATGTTTGCTATTTCACTTGATAAATCTTTATCATTGGAATATGCATGGCAACCTTAGAAGTTAACCCCAATGACATTGAAATGGACTGCATATATCTCCCATGCATGAAGCTGGAACTTCAGGAGAGCTGGATGTATGATGTCGGATCTTAGCTGCCTCTACAGAGATAGCCAAAGAGGAAGTGGAAAAGGTGGGCACTCCTGAAGGTTCTGTAGAAGTCAAAATCAAGGTTGAGCCCTCAACAAATGGTTAGAATGAGTCATTATAGTACATTGGGTAACATACAAATCTTTGGAAAGGCCTAGACTTGTAATTTATCCAGTCCTGACTGAATGCATCTATTGACAGTGCCTACGAGTGAGGTACTGGAGACTAAAATGCTGATAGTTGAGTGCTCAATGCATTGATCATCAGTGTTCTGAACTGAGAACAAATCCAATAAGATAATCTCTGTATGATGAGGTGGCAGAGAAACATCTATCATAGTATTGTTCTAATCTAACCACCCTCAAGATCAAAGATGATCTTCAGTAAGGACACTGAGGAATCCAGTTAATTCCTGATCATGATCTATTGGGTGCATAAAGGTCATTGAAAGGATCTCATATGTGTTTGTCCCAGAATAATGAGTGATTCAAATGATGCCCATATCTACAAAAGATAGAAGCATCCTCACAGTGGGAAAAGAGAGGTGAGTTAGAGTTAGACTGCTTGTTCCATTGCATGGATCCCAATGGGAGTCAGCTGAGTCAAACTGAGATGCGTGTTAAAAAATAACCATCTAAATGATATATTGCGTTTGAGTGTTTCTCACCCTTGATAAGTAAGCATTCCCTTGTTGTTTCTTAAAGTAGAATCCTGGTGTGACATTCTGCCAACTAATGAGATGATACCAGCAGTAACCAGTCATCCATTGAATGGCATGTGCACAGGGCTAGGGACTGGAAGTGATGAGAAATCTCATACAATTTGGTATGAGTGCCAATGCTAGTCTGAAGAGCAGAGACCTGAACTGCAGCACATGACTCTTGTGCACAAAACACACATAGTGGTGGAATGCCACCACTATAGACATTTTGATACAAGTCAGCAATATTGAACTTCTACATCTACTATCCTGGTAAAAAAAAATGCAGAGTGAGGAATGATTCCATTGTGAACCTTGGAAGATCTATGGATTCATATAGACAAGAAAGATTGAGGACTGGATGCCAATCTCCTGTTTTCTTGGGCACAACAAACAAACAGGAATAAAACCCTGAAAGAACTGGTATGATTCTCTCTCCACTGTCCCTAGACTAACAAAACTAATAGCTCCAGAACAAGGTTTTGAAATCTGATTATCTGTGGGAGGTGGAAACACCATAGATCCATTTGATAATGGTGGTCATGATGAGAGCTGAATGACTAATACCAACTCAAGGATCTTTAGTATACATAGATCTGTGGCAAAAATTTTCCATATGTCCAGAGATTTACAGAGCTGAGTTACCACATATTCAAAGGCTTATGATATTTGCTACCACTGCTGGTATTCTAACCCAAAGAGGAGGAACCTCATGGGTATGGACAAAATCTTTTCTTGGCATTTATAGATAGAGGAGCTGATGTTGGAACACTTGAACCGTGGCAGAACTTAACCCCATACAGGAGCCAAGGAATGCTGAGACACCAATGACAGACATGAGTACAGACATGTAACATCAACACTTGATTCCAAATGCTCCAGGACACTTGCAAAATCAAGGGGTAGAGAAAAATGGGCCTCACTGAACTTACAGAGGGCAGCAGTTGGTAGAGAAACATCCTTGAACAATGTCTCTCTGCCCCACAAATCCTGATGCAACAACAGTCTCTACTTGTCATCAAATTGATGTGGTAAGAGATGAGTTTTTCACAAAAATTGGAGTGATAAGAAATTGTAGCAAGTATACAAGGTGAGAAGAATCCTAGAAAGTTGTATTCTATCCAGGTTTACAACATACTCCATTTTTTAACCCTAAATTTCCAGGAGTAAGCCTAATCTTTGACAGTTGGAATATGCATCCACTTGGAGGTTGTATGATAAATCACAGTTCTGACAAATGTGGCAGAACAAAGCTTAGTTGTCCCTTCATGTAACTGAGCACTAAACCTCCCCACATTAAATGCAGTATCAGTAGATGGACAAAGAATTAAGTATATGCCCTCAGACCTTTCACCCATCAAGGAAGAAGCAAGATCAAAAGCAACTGGGAAAAAAAAAGACTCAAATATCACACTCAATGGACCAATTGAAGAAAAGGAGCTGGAGTCTGACAATCCAAATGTGCCCTCTTGAGAAGTTAACAGAATAAAGGAAGGTACAGGAAAAAGCAAATCAGTCTCAAGTGAGTGCAGCCCCCCAACTGTTGAGCAATGCTAGGTATTGGATGCCTTTCTTCCCCAGAGGCACAGTGGTGTGTATACATACATACAATACTATAAACCAGATCTCATGGTGGGAGAGAGTATGGATAGCTTTGTGCTTAACTACAAACAAACAAGAAATCAGATGAGGGATAGGAGCGACCTCATTTGTCTCTATGCCAGAAACAATAATCCAGGAAGTTATGCTATCAGCAAGCCAAGTTAAAAAATGAGTTTCAATAAAAAACCTAGTAACAAAAGGAACACTCAAAGTATCTCCAATAGTCATAAAAAAGAGAGGAAATCCATTGATGAATGCTTTTTCCAAGAAAAAGTAATAATACTGTTGATAAAAGATACTTGTATACAGTACCAAGCTAGAGGATGATGCATCAATGGAGGTCAAGAGTGTCATGAGATGGATATCACCAACAGCAACCAAGTGGGGAATGAAAAACTGGAGCAAGCAAGTAAAATTTAGACCAATGCTTATTTAGATGGCAAAAGGAAGACACCCTATAAGTTGATTAAAGTTGTAATGTGAGAAGAGGTTTAGGAATAAAGAGCACACTTATTTGATATATGATTTTACCTACCAGTGGTTTGGATTGACTTCCTACCTAAAGAGTACAGTCCAGTGACATAACAGCATGTGAAGATATGAGTTAAAGGGGTCATCTCACATACCATAAGACTGATGAGAAAAACCATGAAAAAAAACTGTTTTGTTTGTGCATTAGGATTGTTCAAAATAATCAACTAAATGAAAGTAGTGTTTCTGATTATTATGGTTTTTGAATAGTTAAATTATCCAGGTCTCATGTGAGAATAGTTAGATGTTATCAGTAAATGAGCCTAATAATTAATTACTTATCAAATTCCACTAATCACTTAACTGCATCTGCTAACAATGTGCTGAGATGCAAATAATGGAGGATAAGGTAAAAAATGACAGTGCTAAAAACATTTAAGTTCTTTGAACACATTTTTTAATCATCAACTGATGCTGCTACCTACAACATTCCTGCTGTTTGAAGGTTACATTAAAAATATGTTGTATATGAAAGTCAGATTTTAAATCATTTTGTTCATAAAGTTACTTCTGAAAGACTGCAATAAGTTTCTTCGATATACCTAGCACATTGTTAAAACTGTATTCTATAGTCACCTGGTTTTTAACTTTCACCTTGGAAATTAAATAAATAATTTATTCTGCTCTGTAGACTTATGCCACTTAACTGCAAGAACTACAGGGATTAATCTGCATGAGAAAAATTGAAGATTCATGCCTATTAATAATTGCAGATTAGTAATAACAGACTACTTAACAGCTGTTTAATGAGAATAAAGGATAATGAGTTAGATGCAAATTTTTCTGCAGTATTCTAAAATTATTGTTTGCAAGTTCCAAATAACAGTTTAGCATTAATCCTTTTTCATTATATCCAGCGAGAGTTTAGGAATTATATTATGAACATTTCAACATTAAACTCTTAACAAAATTTAGGCTAGATCAAAACAAGGAGCATTTCCATTACATTTTTAAATGTTACTAGATGTGTAAGTTAATGTGGCATTTTGTTGTTGTGGCATATTTGAAATTAGGGTTGTAAGAGATGGCCATTTGATATTCTTTCTAATTTTCTTTGGCAGTAAAATTAATCTGAGTTGTTGCTTTATGGGTTGTTTAGGTCTTGTATCTATGATGTATGTGGCAGATATTTTAAAGTCAGCAACAAGGTAGTGATGGTTGATATATTCGTTTCGGGTAACTTCAGCTTCTTGTCTTCATATCTTAGTAAATGCAACTTTAATTTGAAGATGGGAAACCAAAACTATTTGAAGCATTGAGATGAATCAATCATCTCTACCACAGGCTGCTGCTGACCATAAAGAAAAATACACAACAAAGTATTCTTAACACTTTTCTTAGGTGGTGAAGCAGCTAACTGTGATTGACAACAGAAATTTTACTAAAGTAACTTACTGACACCTTCTTCATAGTTGTATAACTATGAAATAGAAACTGGTAAATAGTATTCATAGTTACCATTTACAGTGGAACTCCAATGTATAATATCTTCTGACTTGTGGCTGGTGTTATTTGGTAGGGAGCAGATATTGAGATGTCAGCTTGATTTTAAGTAGAAATACCTCACTATGATTCTTATCTCAGTTAACTTTGGTCATTTTCAGTAATTTATACGAGTTCCAATACTGTCTTATTGTGACATTAAATCACAGAAAATTTTATTATTTGCACAAAATTTACTTCATGATGAAAAGTTATGGAGATGCTGCTGCTTGAATTTTTTGTAGCTACAGAAATATGTTTGATAACATAATGGCCACTTGTGTGTTAGAATGGGTAATTATGGGGAAGTTTTGTAGTTTGATGATGTATTTTAGAACTTATGAATGCTTTGATAAAAGTAATGTGGAAACCATGCAAAAAACATACGGCTTAGAATTATTGAAAATTATACACTAAGTTTCTTTTAACTTGCAAACATTTAAATCCTATTTTATGATGTAAGTTTTATATTATTTAAGCTTGTAAATCTTAAACTTTAAAACAACTGAAACAAGTCATTTATGTATCCATAACTCCATCATGTCCGATTATTTGTTATTCAAGAGGAAAAAAAATTTTATCCTATTACCTAACCTGTTAGCAGTTTTAAAAATTCAGTGAAATAGAAACTGGTTATGTTAGCAAAACATTAAGCATTCAGAGTGAATCTTAGTGTTTGATTAATTTACCAGAATCAGTTGAGTTTCGTTTTTAGGTTGTAATTTAACAAAGAAGATAGGTTGACAAAAGAACTAAATAAATTTCCTGTGAAACACCATAAATGAGAGTGTTTTTATAAATCACCACTACAGCTTCCCAATGATTTAATTTTAGTACAGTCTACTAACGCAGTTGATGAATGACCTGACAAGGTCACTAGAAACTTGTTTACTACAATGCATTAGTATGGTGACAATAATATTACCAATTGCCAATAGCATAACTTCTTTTACTTCAAAGACTGATTTTCTTGGGTATTTTATAACACAACGCACATAATTTCTATACATACACACACTCGCACATATTTATATATATCTATTTATTTACACAAAATTTTTAATGATTTGGCATCACACTAATTATTGACACACCATCAGAAAATAATGCTTAACATGAAGGTATACAGTAACAAAGGGTAACAAATGAGTCATTTGGAAATAGTCACAGGTGGTTACCTTCTAGAGTCAGAGAACTGGCTCCAAGAAACATGAACGTGGTTGACTGTTACTACTCATTATCTGCTTCACAACTGATATTAACAACAACCATGTCATTTCTAGATACAGCAGAGGAATGACTACTGAAATGGACTGTAGTACAACAGATAACAAGAAAGAACAATGCCTGGGTTGCTGCAACAACAGTGCTTGATGAAGATCTAACAATACTACAGCTATTCACAAACAAGGCTCTACAGAAAATGAAGAATAGCATATAAACACTGTTTATATCGAAATACTGAACAAAATTTCATCAAGAATATAAATACAACTTTAGTGTTTTAGACTATATTTCCAGAGATGTTAGGAAATACAAACTTAATGATACTTGGAGATCATATATCCTCATAAATCACATTGAAAATGCATACAATCTCTCATTCTTTGCTAACTTAAGACTCAATTCTCCACTAAAACAATCTCTAAACAATTCTATAAAATATGTTATTTTAGCTTTCTGGCAGTAATAAGTTAATCTGACTTTAAAATATTTTTCTCATAAAGTGTACAAACCTGAATAAAATAATTTATCACAGGGAGGTTACTTCTGACCATTCATTAGCAACAGACACCAATGTAGAGAGCTCTGAATGAAGTTTGTATTCCTCTTCACATTTGGCAATTTTCTCTTCATATTCTTTTTCTATTCTTTCATAAGCCTGCAGATGTATTTATAAAGATTATTTATGCATTGAAAACCAGTAGTGTAATGTTTATAAGCTTGTAGAAACGTTTATTTGTACACTGGAAATATGTAAAGTAGTTTTAATTCCTAAGCCTAGAGACATACAAAGTACCTATTAATATAGGTATTGAGTAGCAACTTTAATTGATGGTCTACGGGCATTTTTTTCCTCTTGATTTTTTAAAGTTATAAATGTAAAAATCAGCCACTTGTAGGAGTATTTGCATTGATTACTTTTCATGTTATTTAATAGCAATTCAAGTAGCTTAAACTATATTTTATATATAGTGTATGTGTTGTTTCCAAAATAAACAAATGGTATTAACCACTTAAGATGGAAGGAGGGGGATATTACCTATACTTATCTTAATGTTTAATTGCCTAACATATAGGCAAAATACTTTGTGTACACTTATAAGGCTTCATAGAGAAAGATGATTTTTACTGGTTTCTGGAAATAACACTAGGGGTCTGACTATAATAACTATTCACTATTGTCACCACTACTTTGATTATTGAATCTCTTTTGGAAATACTCTTAGATATTGCATAACATAATAATTCCCAAGGAATAAAAGAACCTGTCTGCAATGGTGCTTAACAGTTGAGGAAATGGTGTTAGACTTGAGAAATAGACCTGCATCTTCTGAAATGAAACTACCTCTCTCACCCAAAGCTATCTCAATCTTGGTTTCCTCTCTAGGTTACCTCTTTATTGCTAATAGCACAATAGTTTTTTTAAACATCTTAATTTTTGTACCATTTCAGAATATGTGTTAATCATGTGACTACCTTCCACCAAGCATACTGTATAATCTATACTAGTACAGGTAATTCTCCCTTCCATTCTAGAACAATCCTCACTTTTTTGATTGGTATCTCAGTGTACAGGCATGTGTTTTAACTTGTTCTCTATGAGATTACAAAATTATGATTGTGCTTAATCACCAATTTATATCAGTTTCAACTTCTTGTGCTTGATTTCCATTGTTTCTACTTATTTCTTTTAGAAATATTTCTGTTTCCAAATTCTAATTTGTTCATATGAATTTGAGATTTAATATGGCAGATGATGAAAGTCATGCAATAACAGACAATGGTTCTGACACAAGTCACAAAATCTCAGAGTTGACCATGCCTGTTGGGGAAGCACATGTTTTAGTTCACTGAGTGTTCTTGTCTTTTGTTCAGCCAACAATTTCTTCGTTTCGCGTTACGATTTTTTGAGAGGAAGAATATAACTATTGTGTCGAAATTTCTTTCTACAGCACTTTCCACCTATTACTATGTCTCCATGTAATCTACTGGAGTAGGTATTGTTCCTTTTCCCAGGAGATCTAGGGTAACAGATGCTTCCTTGGCAAGTTGGGGGATTAACTACATTCCTCAAAAATTTTAGGTTGGTGATCAGTTGAGAAGATTTCTCTCCATATCAATATCATGGAAACCTTGGTAATTTCTCAGGCTCTATAATTTCCTTCTGCTCCTACAAGGGCAGGTGATTATAACTGATTCTGAAAATTCTACTGTTGTCAGTTATATCATCAATGCAAGGGGAAACCAAGTCCAGATCTCCTCTACTAGACTAAATGACCATGACATGATGGTTCTGGCATGTCATGTTCATGGAATTATGGTTCTTGAAGCTAATTGTTTATCCCATCTCAACCAGGTTCTCTCAGTAAAGTGGTTGTTTCTTCCTCACATATTTTTGTGGATGGTGCATTTTCAACTGGAACACCACAATTATGTGCATTTGCCACTGATTAGAATGCTAACTTCTTTCCTTTCGGTCTCCAGTTTCTCATCCCTCAGCTCTGGGGGTGTATGATCTACAGAGTCATTTTCCTTATCCAGACCTCTTCTTTTCATGTTCTGCTGGTTGTTCTGTACTTGCCAACTCAAATATAGTTCTCTTTGCTCTAGCCCTTACTGGAGCAGTAGCCCCTGCCATTATCTCTGTAATGATTGTTTCTCCAACAACCATGACTGAACACATTTCATCCCAATATAATCAGACTCCACATTTACATATAAATTTTGACCAGTTCTTTGCCTCAGCTCAGGGATTCACTCTCATCTAATATCTTTCCTTGTCCATACCATTTGCTCTTCCTCTTTGTCTATGTACCAGAAGCATTGGCCTATTTGCTATGGATTCTGACCATTCCATCTTGCTGTTCTTCACCTGGCTGGTTGATCAGAGTTTGTTTCAATTTTTGCTTACTATAGAGCTGCCCTATCAACTACCTGCCATTTTTCACTTCATAAAGCCCTCTCTTCCCCGGTTATTCCCATCCTTATCCATTCCTTTCACTATATTCCTATGTTCTGCGATATATAGGGAATCTCAATGTTGTCCTCAATGCCCTATCCAATTCTCCCTTTGAATCTGTTGTATGAAAAGTCACCATCAACATATTGTTTCTTTGCACCAAATTCATCATCTATTCTAACTATGCCTTTAGCTGCTCAAAACTGCTGTCCTATGGACAACTCCCAATACATTTGTCACTGATCAATTGCACAAATGTCTTTCTTGGGCAGGTTTCATTATCCACCTATGGTGATTCTACACACAACTATTCACCTTTTAATAAGGTAAGTCAATATATTATTATTTGTTATCTTATTACACTAATATACATCATATTTCAGGATCTCACCTCATGGTGGGTGTTGTCTAGTCAGGTACACTGAATATTATATTTTAACACTAAATCTGTATACCTCTGTAATGTTCAATGTGGAGACTGAATGTATCTTTAAGACCACTGGCGATGTGTGTGTATTTCTGTTTTTCAATTATCATATTATTATTATATGTTAGATAAAAGACCATCATAGCTCATATGTACCCTCTCAGTGAGAATAAGACTATCATTATCATACTTATTATTGTTTTTGCCTAGCTGACCACACTTGTTAATCACAAAATAAATTTCTCATGCAAGGTGCTTCCAACAGATGTTGTTTTCTGCCTGGATGGACTGCCCTTGATATACTCAACAGTATCCTAAGGTACTTTCTCTGGGATGTTTTTGCCTGGAAACCACACTTGGCCTAATCCTCTGATTGTTTTTTTGTAAAATGCACTTGCTGATCCATGTAATCTTGTGCAAGGCACTTCCACTGGATGTTTTTTAGCCCAGGCAAACCACATTTGATCTTACAATCTTGTGCAAAGCACTTCCACTGGATGTTTTTTAGCCCAGGCAAACCACATTTGATCTTACAATCTTGTGCAAAGCACTTCCACTGGATGTTTTTTAGCCCAGGCAAACCACATTTGATCTTACAATCTTGTGCAAAGCACTTCCACTGCCCAGGTGGACCATACTTGGCCTAGTCATACAGAATGTATGGTCCTTTAGCCCTAGTCATGTATAATTATACCAAATTATCAGGCATCTTATTACGACCAACTATCACTTTGTCCCATACTGACACTTGCTACATTTGTGAATGAATTATACACTATCTGTTGGCAATGAGCTCATTCTTGATTACCTGATGATTTTTCATCAAACTACTTCTCCAAAGCACTTCCCCTCAACTTTTTATTTTCTGATAGGGAGGATTGCTCTTGTTACAATATCTCATAAGATGTTCTGACTGGTTGGCCAGCAACTGACATGTTCCAGTGGGCCCCAAGATTCTACCTTTAGCACATACTTATTTAGGCCTGTTGTTGATCCCACACTAGACATTCCATTTTTGTTCATGCTAGAGTTGAGCAGCGCTTCTTTTAAGAATGGTCCTATACATCTCTTTCTTCAGGCTATAGTGCCTGCCTACTACATGCTCTCCTATGTGTATTACTGTATTCATTACTAACTGATGAGCATACCTGTTCCAGAGGTAGTGCTATAAACCACAGTTATGCCTTTTCTTATTTCAGCACAACTGTTCTTTCAAGACCGTATTCAATCAAGTAGAGAGCAACTATCATATGAGCCTTCCCCTGCCCCTTTTCCTTTACAGTGTGCAATTTTAGATTTGGGTGAGAGGAGGTAGTACTGTTTGCAAGTTAACATTTTATAACAGAGAAAATGTATTTCTGATAGGTACTTACCACTTACCACCCTTAATTCATACTGACATGCCAGTGTTTTAAGTTTGCACATGCCAATTCTTAAAATTGAGAATTTTGCTAGTATAGATGAAGCAGTATGATTTGTGGAAGGCAGTCACATGATCAGCATGTGTTCTTAAATGACATTAAAATGAAAGGGTGAAAGGCTTGTTTGCTATTAGTGATAACATTTACTAGCAATACTTAGAAGGCAAACAAAGTTCAACATATCTTTGGATTAGAGCAGATGAATACCAACTGGAAATACATTTTCAGCATAGGAAAATGTTATCTTCAGAAAGCTCCATAATTAGAAGTCAAGACAGGTGAGATCAAGGGAGCATGGTGGAAATAGTAAAATTTAGGCTCTTAGTTACCACTTCTGTCATACCTGATCTAGTTACCAATTGTCAAATTATTCTTTAATAATTTAAAATAACACAAATACAAAAATAACTATCCAACAAATATGCACAAGCTAATGACATCTGATCTGTACTGATGTACTCAACTTCATGTAGTCCTTACAATATCCCAGATACACTTTTAAAAAAAAACAAAAAAACAGTTTTTTTTTAAATAAGTACAAAGCAAATTCATACACTGGAAAGGTTATAACAAACTGATTTTTAAGAAAATAACAACTCACAGTTTTTCTTTCTTCCTCTAATTTTCTCTTCACTTCTTCATGTTCTTTCTGTAACAAAGCCCTCTTTTTCTCCAGAGATACACTAAACTACAAAATGATACATCGCATTTGAATTACTTTATAAAAACCCTTCTCAAGAAGATAATTGAAAAAGGAAATTGTTAGCAAATTGAAAGTTTAGTTTAGGATTAAACTTTCTCAAAAGTAACTTAAAGGTTTTAAAATACTTTTCAGTCTCTAAACTTCACAAAATTAGTTTGTACATTTTATTTGTTTGTTCCTTTATTGGGTTAATTTTCAATTTTGTTATTAAAAGATTTCTTTATTACCAAATTCATAATTAAACATTGTTGGTTTAATGTTCTTTTTTGCAATAGAATCTTTGTGCAGATGGATTTGGACAAGCTAAAAACTTGCAAAGATGTGGAAAGTTGATGTTAAAAACACACTACCTTTCTGGGAATCACCTAATAACTACACATAGTTTGCTAAGATAACTTGTCTGTTTCACCAACTACATTTAGATATATCATGCCATTTCACAGTTCAACCGTTCATTGTTATATCAATGTTAATTTTTTTTTAAACCATTAACAATATTAGGGTCAAAAACCTGCTTGATACTCACCCTTTGTCTTTCTGTCACTGCTTGCTCTATTAACTTTTGTTGAAGCTCTCTCTTTATTCTGTAATAAATTTTTTAATGGGCAGGTCAGTAAACTCGTAACTTATTGAATAGTTAGAATAGCTCTGTTGTTAAACAAACACTTCAATGCGTATAATGTTTCCTTTTTTTATAATGCATGTTATACTGCAATTAATAAAATCTGATACACATACCCAAGTTAGATACACCTTCATCACGAGTATATAGACAGAAAAATAAGATTTAACTTTTAACGTATACTGCGAGAGTAAAAATAACATTATGTTATGTCTTCAATTACTAAAAATCTTCTATTAAGAACTATTACCTGACAAGTAACAAGTTTTCACTTTTTTCTAGTCTTCATTACCTTTTATTCTTGATCACACTAGTATCCAGGTTTTCTTACAGAATGTTAATTATTTGCATTAAAAGTACTTTTTTCTCAGTTTTATAGTTATTAACATATTTGTTCCACACTTGTTTCCTCCTCTTATTGCTAACCATTCTTTTACACACATACTTTGATCTTCTCAGTGTGAGCCAGCTGCTAAACTACAGAACATTGCATTAGAAAAGCTTTCACTATTCTCCTATAAAATCATATAACAGTTCATAACTGTTTAAGAAAAAGATAATAGTTAGTTGCATTAGTATTAAACCTAAAATTGTACAAAGACTATGTCAAAATGGTAATTATTTTACCTTGCCTACATCAGAATTATAATTTCTTACTTTGCCTGCATTAGAATGTTACTTATCTTGCAGTGACACGAAGAAAATGATTATTCTTATTTTGACTACATCACAATGATAATTCTCTTTTTCCAACTTCATCAGATTAGCAAGTTTCTTACCCTGACTTTAATCATCTTGGTATTATCTTACCTTGACTACATCACGTTGGTAATTCCCTTATCTTGCCATCATAAGAATGGTAATTATCTTGTTGCGACTCCATAAGAGTGGTAGTTATTTTACCTTGGTTCCATCACATTGAAAATTTTCTTACCTTGACAACTCATTTTTCTCTTTATGCTGCTTTCCTAAGTTACGGATTTCATCTCTTGTCTGAGCTTCTAGCTTTTTCATTAGTTCACTCACTTCCCTGTTGAGAAAAGTTGTATTAAAATTGTACATATTTTAAAACTCAAAAGAGTTAGCATTTTACCATTGTGGTAAAGAGGTTGATACTAAAGTACACTAAAAATGCTTTACCTAAATGAAAATTAGATGTTTTGTTATACGTAGGCTATCAAGAGAAGTGTAGGGTTATTATACAGTTAAATTTTCCAAGGTATTAATAAAAGAACATTGTCTATTATTTGTAAAATGAATATTACTGGTTGAAAATGTAATGATGAACAGGTAGGTAATCCAACAGCTTTCTCTTGTTGTTTAGCTTTATTTCAAAAATGAATATTCCATCATTGTTGCCAAAAAGCATTACAATGAGAGCTTGGTGTTAAAGTTACTCCTTCTGAAAATCATATCAATAGAAATTACGATTTCAAAAATATGTAGTCACCTGTCATAAGCTCAAGCAACAATGACAGTGTTCTGTGAAGTGTTCCCAGAGAGGGTAATTTCTTATAATAAACATAAATTTGTCTCCATGATCCCCAGAATCATCAGCAATAGACTTCCTTTTGTGGAGTTACTTAAAAGACAGAGTGTATACCAACAAGCCACAGACATTACAGGATTTGAACAATAACATAAACATAGTAATTAATGTCCTTATGCATCAAACTTTGACCTTTGCATGGAAGGTGTCATCCTTAGAACATGCCAGTGTGTAGTGAATGGTGAACACTACTGTACATTTTTCCTAAATTAATGGTAAAAAAAAAAAGAGCTTTTGCTTCATAAATAATAAACACAAATTATACCAACAAATGTTGTTGATTATTACAGTTTTAAATCTCTTTACTTATCTTGATGGACACTGTATTAGGTGACATTTAAGCATCCAAACAAAGATTTATTATAATTAAAACATATAATGGAAGAATTAATATATTTGTATAAAACAAATGTTAGAAAAGTGCACTGGTCACTAGACTGTAATCCAACCAACTGATTGGGAAAATACTGCAATAGTGTGAAGATCATAGCCATGTTCCCAGAATAGTTTTTGTCTCATTAAATAAATTAGGTCAAACTACAAGTTGTTTCCACACTATTAAATTCATTTCATATTGATAAACACAAATTAAACTCTCATATATAAAAAACATTTTGTTATATCCAGTGTTGAAGTAACATTGTAGTCACTCTTATCTGTGTCACAATTTGTATCACTAACAGTTTTAAAAAGGGCATTTCAAGAATTTTTTTAACTATGTATACTGTTTTAAAGCAATAAAAGTTGATAAGTTAAAAATATCAGATCAATATTGAAGTTAGCTATTCTATGCTTTCTATTACAGATGAATTGTGTAACAAATTCATTTTTAACAAATTTTAAATGTACCATTTAACCTTCAAGGGTTGAAATGGACAAGTGACAGTAATATATGACTATGACAACTTCACAATTTGAAATTCCTATCAAGGAAAATAAAATTCACATAATTTTACATACACTGTTTTCAGCAACATTAAATCAGATACAGAAAATTGCTTACCTATCATGTAAAGTTTGAAGATACTGCAACTGTGAGTTCTGAGACATATTCATGGCTTTCTCTATAGCATTATAAAGCTGTAAGACAAATTCATAAGATATTTTATTCCTTTAACACTGTTAACCTATAACAATAACAAAACCTGAAAAGGTGTGTGTGTATACACACACACACTCAACTAGTTGTCATCATTGTGAGTGAGAAGACATCAACACCAGTTTAAAATGTTTACGTTTGGTACCTCAGTCTTCATTTGTGTGTGCCTGAAGTGCTCCTACTCAAAAGTTTGTTTCAAATCAACAGTAATCTCATATTCAGTATTTTTTTATGTATTTCAAAATTTTGAGTAAAGTTATAAGGTTCTATGAACATATCTGTTCCTAATTTCGAACTAATAAACTAGAAGGAAGATGGATAGTAAGCAGCACTAACAACCAACTGAAAGTAGGATTTGTATGTCACTCTTATATCATGCCCATAGCTCCAAACAGTGAAGTGTATTTTTGTGGATATGGATTGTGAACCTTGAATCCTAAGATTTGCAGCCCAAGCATATTAACCTCTTGGCCAAGCTCAACCCCTGATATTTAGAAGTTTGTTTAAAACAAAAGAGGTTTAAGTCCATAATTATCAATATAATTACACAACAACATTTTCAAATCACTTGCATAAATATAAATTTAACAAACCATTTGTTAACCTCCAGTTAACAAGCACTGTCCCTAGGCCGACTCTAAAAATACTTAAATAGTGTAGACACTGTAGTAAACAGTGTAGGTAACCAATAATGTTTATCGACCCACCTCTTATAGGGTATTCGAAAGATGATTAAGTTGCTACAAACCAATACTACTCATTAATTACTCAAATGTCAATGTTACAAATTCGGCCAGTAGAGCAAATCAAACTAACAAAACGTAACATTACAATTTGAGACTCCCTCCAACTAGAAGATTTGTTGCCAACTCCCTCTTTTTTTTATATATATATATATATATATATATATATATACAGAATTTACAGTGTATTATATAAGTTACCACCTTGGTAACAAACTTTTCTTTTTACAATAATTATAACAATAATAATACTTTTGTTTTACAACTTACAAGATTGTTACATACTTAGTAACAAACACAGAACAAATAAATCAAACAAATTTCATCATTTTCTTTTTACAATAATTTTAATAATACTATTTTTTATAATCTACAAGATTGTTACATACTTAATAACAAACATAAAATAAATAAATCAAACAAATTTCAACATTACTTTTCCAATATATCAGTAATTATACAATTAATACCATTTACTGCTCCCGCATTTAATAACAAATTCTTAAATTCCCAATTTAAATCATTTTTAGGAAAATATTTCTCTTATATATTCATAATTTTTACAATATAAAATTATGTGATCTTGCGTTCCTATCTCTCCACAGGGACAGAAATTAGATTTTCCATAAAATCTTGATTGATATTCTGAAAAAATCCCATGATTTGTTAAAATTTGATTTATATAAAAATCTCCTTTACATCTTTTAAAATTTACTTTATTAAAATATTTATAGGTGAATCTACCAACAAAAGCATCATCCCATCTTTGTTGCCAGTTACTTAATAGTTCTTCATTTAATTTTGTTTTAATTTGTTTTTCACTATAACCAAACTTAGCATTAATTTCCATTCTCTCTGTGGCTTCCTTAGCTTTAAGATCTACTATTTCATTATAATTGATCCCGCTGTGGGCTTTGACCCAAATAAAGGTAATACTAAGTTTGTTATAAATAACATGTTCTTTAATTCTATTAACTAAATAATTATTATTTTTACTTGATTTAAGTGCCATTAATGATGACCTTGCATCAGAATATATCACTGCTTCATAAATGTTATTATTAACCATAAAATCAAGTCTTAAATATTGCAAACAATTCAGCCATAAATACTGTTGTATTATCATTTAATCTAAACAGACTTTCCTTAATTTCATCATTATAAACATATATATAAGAACATCCAACTTTATTATTAATTTTTGAGTCGTCTGTATAAAATTTATTACTAAATTGTTTTAAATCTTCATCATAACACCAGTTAAAACTATGGTTGCTCCAAGGAGCAAAATTTAGCTACGTCAGAACTTCAATATTTTCTACTTCAGTTACTTCCTCTTCTATTTTGATATTTTGATTAAGAAAAAACAATTTATATAGATTAACACCAACTTCTTGTTTTATATCTAAAGGTGGAATACCCATTTATGTGTTAAGTGTTAAACTAGCTACAGTTTTTGCAATTGGTAATATTGCTATTCATTAAGTTTGCAAGATTTTACTTTTAATTCTTTATGTATTTTCAAACCAAATTTCATATCCATATGTTATCATTTTTTCTATACTTAATATGTAAATATCTTTCATAACTTTTGGTTTTGGTGGCTCTTGAAATCCTCTTTAATTTTTAAATGACATTAACTATTTTACTTTTAACAAAATTTAGATGTGATAACCAGTTTAATTTCATGTCAATTATAATCTAGGTATTTCAACTCTTTAGTAAATTTAATTCTTTTATTGCTAATAGTAATTATAGGTATATGTCCAATATTTTTACCTTTATAAACTAAAATTTGATTTATCTATATTTAGTTCTAATTTATTTTCTAAAATCCAGTTGTTAACCTTATTTAATATATCCTCAGACAAAGATGTAAATTGGTAAGAAGCTTTTGCTCTCATTAATACAATGGTGTCATTAGCAAATGCTTGTACATTTGCATTGTTTGTACTCTTTAATTTTAACATCCCATCAATATATAGATTCCACAGTATAAGACCAAAACTAGATCCTTGTGGAATCCCTTTATTATATTTCTTAGTTATACTTTCTATAAAACCTTCTCTATTTTAAATGAAATCAATAATCACTTTTTCAACTTCAAGGATATTTTTAGATTATTCAAATGTTTTATTAAAATCATGTTATCCACCGAGTTAAAAGCGTTTTTAAAATCCAAGGAAATTAATAATGTAATGCACTTACTGTTTATACTTTCATAAATATAATCTTTAACTTTTTGTAATGCATGTATAGTAGACCTCCTACTCCTAAAACCATATTGTACATCATCAATTAATTTATATTTCTCTATAAAATTAGTCAATCTATATTTCAAAATTTTATTGAATATTTTACCCCAAATGGGCAAAAGACATATTGGTCTATAACTGCTCGGGATCATTTTACCTTTTCCTTTTTTATGGATGAGAGTCACCTTAGCCTTTTTCCAAACTAATGGAAAAATACCATTATTATAACAAAAATTTAATATTTTGATAAACCAATTTTTATTAGCAAAATATATTTCTTTTATTATAGACAATTTTAAGTTATCATATCCAGGAGCTTTATTATCCTCCATCTCCCCCATGACTTTATTAATTTCATATTCTGTAATATTATCTTCATTTATATTCACATCAATATCATTATTATTCTGTAATTCATCGCAAAAACCTATTCCAGAGACCACTTGATCATAATTCACCCATGGAAAGTGATAATTAAGAATTTCATTTATAGCTTCATTTATATTTTTGGTAATATTCCCATCTTTATCTTTTATTTCATTAATTTGTAGATATTTCTTCTTTTTAGCCATGATAGTTTTATACGGTATACCAAAAATATTATTAGCAGTAATACTTGTAGTATAATTTCTTAAAGCTTCTTTTTTAGTGAAAATAATTGATCTTTTATATTTTGCTCACTGTTTCTTGTATTCCAATTTATAATACTGTCTTAAATTAACGTCTTTAGTCTTTTAAAATCTTTCCTTGAAGTTCTCACTTTACTCCTGAATATCTTTAGCTTGGTGTTCCACCAATAAGCTTGTTTATATCCAAAATTCTTTATATTATTCTTATTTCTTAAATTATTTAAACAAATTTCTTTAACTTTATTTGTAATTTTTATTAAATAATTTTCAATATTATCTTTGTGGAGTATCTCATCTTTAATCTCATTTATATATTCTCTTATTTCTACTTTCAAATCCAACCAATTAAGTCTCTTTATATTTATAATTTCATTATTAATTTCCATATTAAAATTTGAAAATTTCAATTCTATCATATTATGATCACTATTAGTGATTTGATCTGTAACTTCAAAATGAATATCAAATTCGTTATTATACTTTATCATTGCCAAGTCAATCCAACTTTCCCCTCTAACTGAGGAGAAAGTTGGTATAGAGTCCGAATTATTAAGTAATATAATTTCATTTAAATCCATAAAGTTAGTAACTGAAAACCCCCTATCATCAAGTGGCCTCTGGCCCCAAGCTTCTGGCTTAGCATTGGAATCACCTAAGATTAAAATAATTTCATTATTATACTTCCTGATAAAATTTTGTAACATATCAAGGTCATCAGCAATGTCTCCAGAGGGGGAGCAGTAAATACTATTCACAATCATAACAAAATTTTCAAAAGTAATTCTAATACCAACTAAATTCTTTGTACAACATAATAATTAATGTTTTTATTATTAATGATAATTCCTGCCTTAGGGACATCACAACAAAAAACAATTCTCATACTTTCAGAGAAATGAGTTATATTTTCCTCAAAATAATACAGTTCATTTATGGAAATAATATCCATATTTCTTTCTAGGATATCGTGGTTTAACTGCAGATTGGCTGCTCGGGCCATTGCCAAATTAATATGAGTCACAAAAAGAAAAGAATTTATAACACTAGCCATAATCAGTACGTGAAATTAATCGATCCATTTCTTTAAGATAAATCCTACATTAACGATTCTTACAAGAATGATTCACATCAAATTGTGTATTAAATTTCTTATTATAATTATAACAATTTGTACAAAATAAAGATTTTTCACAATATTTATATTGATGCCCCTCTTGTCCACATTTTAGACAGGTAGTAATATTTTTACAATATTTAGCAAAATGCCCAAGTTTTCCACAATTATAACAAATTGTGGGTCTTACATACTCTTTCCATCCATATCTTTCCCAATTTAGTTTAATTTTATTAACTTCTAAACAATTTTTTATATTTATGCGTTTCAATTGTAACAATATAATTGAAACCTCTAAATGTTTTCAATTTCTTATTAACAATAATTACATCATTTTCTTCAAATATTTCTGAATTTTGTTCCTTAATATTAATACCAAATTCTTGATCACTCATATCATCATCTACATTGTAAATAATAATTTGTGGATGTCTCTTCTTAGGTATTTTTACATCAAAGTTTTCTTCCAAATCTTTTACTTTTAGTAGTGCATCTTTAAGTAAATGAATCTCTTCTTTCTTTTCTACTTCCACAAAGATGCCACCTTTCGCTATAGTTCTTACTGCATTTACACCTATCTCCAATTCTTTGGGTTTAACCAAACTTAGTATTTTTCTTTTAGTTTCCATAGATGTTATACTCTTTTTGGGTATGATGGTGAGTACATTTCTTTTCCTACTTTTACTTCTTTCTCGGCATCTTGTTCTTATCATTTTCCCCTCACTCTGTGGTATTACTTTCATTTTTGTAACTTCTGCAAAAGTTGGCATTCTCTTCTTTTATAATGTCTATATTTTTCTTGAGTTCCAAATTTTCCCCAAGTAAATGAGAAATCACATTCTGTTGCAAAATAACGACTCTCACTATGTCCGTCATTTTCTTTTTTAACGTCTTTAAAGTGTCTTTTTCCAACTTTTCAGTAATCATTGTTTCTACAAATTCATCTTGATTTTTAAGAACCCGTTCTAATAGTTCACTAATATCTGAAAGATTGCTAATCTCATTCTAGAACAGTGTAGGTAAGATTAATCACTCCTTTGTCACTACAGTTATTTATTTCTCAAACCACTTATAATAATATTTCTTGTTAATTCTAACATTTTTGCAACAGTATGATCTTCTTTATTCAGTTTAATAAAATATCAATGACTTTGAATACTGTACATGAAAATTATTTATTTAGTTTGCTTCATTTGCTAGGTATTTCTAGCAGATTTTGACAAGTTCATTCTACAACTAATTTGTCAATATCAATGGAATGTAAAACTTATTCACAGAAGTAACATTTTTATTTCTTATTAAATGCCCTGTTAATTCTTCTTAAGGAAAATTTCACACAATATTTCTTATAATTATGTTTCATTAAAAATTTAAAACATTGTTTATATCTACTGTTTTCTTGTAATAAATAATTCTTAGCTTTTATTTATTGGGCTTTAAAACTGTTTACATTCTTCATTACACTATTCCAAAAAGACACACTGAAAATTAATTTCTCTCACATATATTTAACTTATTTTTAAAGCTACACAATGTTAAACTTTTTATCAGTTGCTGATGGAAGCCAATAACCATTTTTTATAATGTAATATTTTGTTTTAGAATTTAATTTCTATGCCTAATGAAATTATTAGTCTTTTAAACTCACTTTGGCATTTAGTCACTGTATGATAATGTGAAAAAACTATATTTCTAGCCATTCAAAGCCTTGTATGTGATCAAGTATTTTGACAATGACAGTCAATAATAATTTTCAAAGGTATTATTGTTATTACAATGAATTTTTTCAATCATTCTCTGAACACTGATGAACCAAGGTAAAATATATATAAAGTAGCTAAAACAAGACTACTAGTACTTACTGGATCGTGGTATTCGTAACAAACCTCCATCTCAACACGGAACTGATCCTTTGTTAAAAAGATTAAAACTTCTCTATGTTGTCTTTCCACCTCTTTCAACTAGGAAAATAAATTGGTAAATTCATTATAAAGTTAAATTATAAACTTAATGCTTGTTTTCTGTAAAATTCAGTCAGAAATCAGTGTTAAATTTTCACTACTGTCAGATATAAAAGATTGTTTAATGTAGGTTGTAGTTGCAATTGATTTGCGTTTGTAATTTATTGATGTCAAAGCTACGGAGATTTCTAGAAGGCCTAATTGATAAACATAAATAGCTATGACCAGATGAACAAGAATAAATTAAAAATAAAGCCATGTGAAAGAGAAGTTTCATCAGAGAAAAGTTAACGATTATAGAAGTGAATGGCCTAACAGTTAATATGTTAGAATGAAATTAACAGTTTGAAAGAAATAAGAAGAATAAGTTGTCTTGTCAAAGAGTGTTTTAAACTAATTGAACCTGTCTGTGTGGACTTGATGGAAGCAGACAAATACTGGAAGTATGAAAAGCAGATGATCGTTGGACATTAAAGATAAAACTGTTATAATTCACACAATAGCACAACTAAATTATACACAGATACTATTGCAACAAATAGAGAAAAATAGTTTGCCTTGTCAAATGAATTCTACTGAATTGACCTAAGTAGACTTTTAGCAAGAAGAGAACTGTATAGTGTTTAAGATATAACTATAATCTTCAGAGGGTAAAGAAGTTTTAGTTCAACATTAAAAAAAAAAGAGAGAGAAAAAGAGGCAAGTTAAAGTGAAATGTTTGTTCTTTGTTTATTGTCAAATTTATCACCAAGTCATGGACACCTACTGGAGAAGAATCCTTAGCCCATTACACTCATATTTACATTACTATATACTACTAAAAAGCAGTTTCCAGCAACTACTTGGAAAACTGTTATGCCTACCTTAGTCTCATATTGGACAGGGAGTTTCTATAGGGAAAGCAGAATTATATACCTAATTATTTAAACAGAGATTTAAACAACTTTGATTTCATGTCGAACAGAGTTTCTCTAGATGAAACAGGACTATAAACCTAATTACTTAAACACAAGTTAAACCCACTTTGTCTCGTATTGAAAAGAGAATTTCTCCATGTGAAGTAAGACTATAAAACATAATTATTTAAACAAAAGTTATATCTACTTTGTCTCATGTTGAACAAAGCTTTTCTAGGTGAAGCAGGATTATATACCTTTAATAATTTGAACATAAGTTATACCCACCTTAATCTCATGTTGGACAGAGTTTCTCCAAAAGAAAAAACACTATATCTACATAATTATTTGTACAGTTTCACAAGTTACAATAACCTAAACTTAATTTCACGTTGAACAGTTTCCCTAGGTAAAGCAGGGCTATACGTGTAATTATTTATATACAAGTTATACCAACCTTGGTCTCGTGTTGAATTGAGAGTTTCCCCAGGTCAGCTTCACTCTTTTTTTTCATTTTCTGACTTTTTGATGAAAGAAAACATTAGAACATTATCAACACTGATATAGTCTATATTCCAACTTGCTGATAATTATGATAAGAATATTTAACAATGAAGATACCAACAGTTTAAACTGTAGCTCCAACCTAAAGTCATCTAGTTCACTCCAAGATGCAGGGTCTGAACTTTAACAACAATCATTCTTTATTTTCATTGTCAGATGGTATTTCCCTTTAGAGTGCTGTGATTGTACATTCTACCAGTAATGGAGCACTAAAATCGTATTTTTGATTGTTGATCAGTTGTTTGGTTTTGGTGAAAAACAAAATTTTACTTTTACAGTAACTCAGCTTAATAAGTTTTATGCAAGTAGGCCTTCTCAGTATAATTAATACTTTATATGAGGAACACTCTCACAGTGACATTACACAGTTAAGTGTACTAAGTTTAAGGCCAATAGCCTGTGAGAATTTTCAAGTATTGGAAAACAAATGTTTAAAAAAAGTGTACAGTGTAAATATCTACTATATAGCTCTCCCAATTTGTAAACATCTAAAATTATTTTTCCTTTTGAAAATTAGTAAAATTAATATTGGAGAAAAAATGTGTTGATACTTGACATACACTACACTTAACAGATAAACAAATTATGGTCTTTTAAGAATACTCCAGTTATATATATCCCTCTATTCATACTTTCACGTATTAATGAAATAAACCTAACAGGACTTTGTTCTAGTTGAGATGCTGGATAAAATATTTTACTTGTACATGTTTCTAGACAACTATACTGTTTTTCTATAAACTCTCTCTTTCCCTAGAAGCTGCCATCAACACTGTACAACTGCCTTCGAAATACTTACATGTCACATGCACTAGATTTTTTGGTTAGCTTGAACTGAGACATTGTCAACCGGAGTCGTTTCTTTTCTTGATTTGTGGTGATCTTGCTTTCCCTATGTTCTTGAGAGTCTCTCTCTTTCTGTCGACGCTTTGGTGAAAATTACTAAAGTTTAATATCAATAGTCAAATACAACCAGTTTCTCAGGTTGTAAATGTCCTTTATACTATAATAAAAATTGTGCCTTATTCTGAGAAATTGAAAATATTTTCTACAGCTAAAATAAGAAACTTGTATGTTGAAAGTCTAATTTACATATTGTTAGGAGGTTTTTTTCAATAACTTGGTAAAGATAATTCTAAGTCCAGTCCAAATGACAATAACAATTTAGTTTCTTTCTTTCTTAATATTTCTATAGCCTATTTTTCTTTTGCAGTTGTGGGCCTAAGGGTACAAATAAAACATTTCAAGAAGTCCAACACCAGATCACAAATAAACTTACTTATAGAACTACCTTGCTCATTATTAGAGAAACAGAATAGGGGTGATCAAAACACATGATAGTGTGTATTTGGCAAAACAATATGCAGGACATAATGTTATTAACAGGAGTAATAGTTTATCAATTTTTCATTATCTGTAGTTTGAACTGTGATAAACAGACTATGACATTTTCAGTGGATGTATTCTACTGGGACCTTACTTCACCTACTAATTTTCAAGGTAATCCATTAAAAAATACACGAGATATAAATTCTCCAATTTTGATTGAAATGTTTTCCCAATTGTTTTCTTCACATCAAAAGTAAGAATTCTGTATTAGATAAAAAAAACAACTTAACTTTCCAGATTTCTTCAAAGTTCATACACTGATAAATCTTTACAACCTACAATATGGTGTCAAATATGGTCTAAATATAAGTCACATCTTCACTTTTGAGTTTGAGATTGAAGAGAGAAGATGATCCTATGATCAACATTACTTTGTTCCACACCATATCATGAAGTGAAAAGGAGTAAGAAAACTACTAGTTCCAGTCATGACCCAGAACCAAAGCATCAAACTGCAAAGGGCTCCAATACAATAGCACCAGTTTTTCTGCTACATATGGAAACTGGACCTACTCGTAAGCTCTTGACGATCATCTAGCCATGATCCAAAGCTGCTTCTAATAGGCCAAGTTTCATCTTCACCCAACACTACGAGATCCACTAAATCGTCCACCCCAACCAACCAATCTATCAGGTCATTACTAAGCAAGCAACTCAAACCTCTTCTTCAATCAGTCAACAGCCAAAACCTATTCCAGCCATCATCAGGGAAGGAATCCTGGCCAGTTATAGGTGTCCAGAAATAGGCAAAACACTAAGACTTTTCCCCAAGAAAAGCTTCACCAATGTTCAAGACTAGCCAAAAGAAGGTCGTAATTAAAACCAACATCCCAGCCGAGTATACTTAGCACCTCAAGCGCCAGGACCCTTCATTCTTCCAGAACATCATGGTCCAAGGAATAATTAACAGGATAATTCCTACTCTGTCATCATCAGAAGTGTACCACATTACATCACACCAGAGATAGTATTACAAAAACTTCAGTTGGTACAAATATCCATCAACAAAAATGAGAAAATTAAATATGTCTAGACTGGCAAAGATACTCTTCTTGTCTAAGTGTGCCTATTTGATGGAAGCCAAGTCACAGCTGAAGCATTAAAACCTAAACAGCCACCCTATCCCCAGCATTTCCACTGCCAAACATTTATCACACATGAGCTGTTTGTACATCAAGGATAAAGCATGTATGGTGTAGAGAACAGCACTCATGAGTTGATTGCCACAAAGCTACCTGTGTGAACCATGGAGGACCACACATTGCCTCTTACCAACAGCATCCCAAATATCAGTAGGTATTTTACATAGTCCATGCAGCTAACATACTATCCCAAGGAACCTCTACCATTACAAACCAGCAAGTTTATTGCCAGTGTTCCATGAACCAAGGATCACAATCAGACTACAACCACAATCCAGGGAAACTGCAGAGCCTACATCAACAATACCAGATTTTCATCAATATCAAATGTAGAAGACTGTTTCATGTAGGGAGTATTAATTAATATATTTTGGGAGTTAATATTTCATGATTTAATTGATTTTTTTTATAGAGTTAAAAGCAGACAATTATTAGAACTTGTGCTGGTAAGTTATTGAAGAGGGCATTCTAGAATGCCTCAGTGACAAATAAATGATATGTTAAAGTGAGATTAACAGTTTTCTGACATTTTGTCTTGTAAAAGGGTGTTTTAAAACAGATGAACCTGCCTGCATGGACTTTGACAGAAGCATTATTAGTAAGTAGACATAAATATAATAAAGCAAATGAGTATCAGAAGTTCAAAATACAACTGTGGTAACTCACAAGCCAGCAAGATACTTATCTGCTGAAAATAGTAAAAAATAGTTCAGACTGTCAAATGAATTCTAAAGCAATTGAATTAGCCTTTTGACAATAAAAAGAAAAAGTGTATACTATTTATGATACAACTATGATATACATAGTGTAAACACTTTTTATGCATATGTTTAATTTGTTTTGAACATGTTATTTTAAAAGAAATAAAGTGTTTTTCATTACTGTCAAATTTATTGCCAACAAGTCATAGACACACCTATCGTAGGAGAATACTTTGCCCAACACACACCTATATACAGGGTATGGACAAAAAAAAAAAAAGTGTTCTCCCCTCAAAAATATTGTTAATTTGTTATATTTTAAATTAGATAACAAAAAATTACGTTTTTTGAATGCACTTGATGAGATCTGTTCAAACATGATCCCAAATCATAATTTAACACTACCTTTCATATATACCTGAATTTTTCATAACTTTAGTTAAACTTTCTCATAAAAAGTGTTGTGTACTTGCTATAGTTTCTTATATTTTCTTATTCTGATAAGCCTACAAAATGACCAAACAAGTTTCTCTGCAATTGTGTAGTCGTTAAAAAACATTAAAAACTGAGGCAATAGTTGTCAAGATATATACATTTACACTGAAGAAATTTTAAATACTGTCACAAAAACTTTAGAAAATACTGTTCCAACCCAAAAGAAAAATTAAACATTAATAGTTGGCAGTTAGCATTTCAAATTCAAAACCTAGTAAAACAAAGAAGGTTTATTTGTCTTTGAATTTCCCACAAAGCTACATGAGGGCTATCTGCACTAGTCATTCCTAATTTAGGGGTGTAAGGCTAGAGGGAATACGGCTAGTCATCACCACCCACTACCAACTCTTGTACCACCAAACAGGGGGAATGACCGTCGCATTATAACACCCCACGGTTGACAGGGATTCAAGCCCATGACTCTCAGCTTACGGGTAGAGTGCCTTAACCATTTTGCCATGCCGGGCAATCAAAGAAGGGGCTTACGTAGTGAGTTTATACAAAGGACACAAACTTTAAATCCTTAATCAATAACATAAAGGCCTGGCATGGCCAGGTAGTTAAGGAGCTCAATTCATAGTCTGAGGGTCGCGAGTTTGAATACCCGTCACATCAAACATGCTCACCCCTTTCAGCCATGGGGACATTATATGTGGCAGTCAATCCCACTATACGTTGGTAAAAAAGTAGCGCAAGAGATGGCAGAGTATGGTGATAACTAACTGCCTTTCCTCTAGTCTTACACTGCTAAATTAGGGACGGTTAGCGCAGATCGCACTTGTGTGGCTTTGCGCAATATTCAAAAACAAATAACACAAACAACAATATTAAAAATTAATCAAAACGTAATGAAGAAAAAACTGGCAGTGCTTTTGTCAGTCAATAGAAAATAATAAACATCCGACTTTCTTTTTGAAAAGTTCAAAATTATCTGTGACCATAAATTGCTCTATAAAATATAATAATACTGCACCAAATACAGGTGAGGATAACGTAAAACTATTTACTTATTACTTTACAATACTCTTTACCATTCCCAATACTAACACTTTCAATCACGATCACTTCAACAAAGTCAATAATTATGTGCAGAAAAAAAAAAAAAAGCGACATGTCAACTACCAAATTCCCTGTTCAACTCAACTTACTAAACAAACTCACTGATATAAACACCTCAAGACATTTTACTAGAGCTAAAATGAAAATTCACACAAACGGTATCAGAAATATTATCTTAAAATACACATCTGATACACTCGTCACATATATCACAGCCCTTTTTAATCTGTCATTAAAATCAGGATATCTCCAAATAACATGGGAATCCACTGTTAATAGCATCATCCTTAAAGTGGGTAACGATTCCGGTAATATAGTCCAATAAGCTTGTTAAATTGCTTAGGCAAACTAATAAAGAAATTATAACCACACGACTGCTTTTCCATCTCAAATCTAAACAAACTCATTTGTGTGACATACAAAACACGTCATATACAAGTCAAACAATCGATCATTTATTAAGATTAACAGCGTCCATCTCCAAAATTTTTACGCGTAACAAAGCAACAACAGTCTTTGTATTTCTAGATATGAAAAAACGTTTTTGTTGTTATCCGACATAATAACCTTAGATACAAATTTCATACCTACAAATATACCTATTCCATTTATTAGATGTTTTTCAAGCTTCCTACCCGACAAAGTAAAGTAAATAATACAATTTCACCCTCACTCCCACTACAAGCAGGCCTTCTACAAAGTTCAGTTTTAAGCCCATTACTATATATCCAATAAACTCTAGCTTTACAATACGCGGAAGACGTCACCGTATGGAGGAAGTCACGTAACCTACTTCTAGCAGCAACAGAATACAAACTATTCTCAACTACATACCACATTGTGCGTTCTATTTAAACCCACTTAAAAACACAAATCCTTATCTTCTATTGCAGTGAAATGTGGGGGCACCAAATCGGGGAATCGACCTCGTCGAATAAGCCCTTTGAAAAAGAGCATCCGACGGGTAAGAAGGCAGATGGTATCCGTTGCTTTTCGATATTGAACTCCTTGCCTGGCCCCAAATCGTGCCGTTTGAGTTCATGTTTCGTCTCGCCTGCTGTCTGGCCCTTTGGACTATGGGCTCCGGCCTGGCTTACTTCATTGTGCCGCATTTGTCTCGCTCGTCACTTTCATACTGCCCCACCTCACTTCATCACCTCAAACAAGTCAAATCAAAATACAGGTAAACTCCCATGTAAAGGTAAATAATCTTTCACGAGAAGGGACGAAGAGGAACTACGACGTTCCCGAACACCCCTGTTGGGGAAGGAATTCAGACTTCTCTCTCTCAACTGAACCCCTGCCAAGTTAGTTTCGTTTCTATCGCAAGTTAAAGAAAAAAAAAACACAACAGTTTAGTTTAAGCTTTATGACACACAAATCAATGCCACGAAAAAAATAAAATTTCTTGAATTATTAATTAACAGAAAGCTAACTTATAAACACACATATTTTGCAGAAACCATGAACAACGCAAAATAGTGGATCAACTATTTCAAAAATATCAGTGGTTACGCAGAAGGCTAAAACACCAGCAATATAATGTAAATATAAAGAACTTGTATAAGACGAATTCGTGGATACGACTGCCCTGTCGTATGTAGCATACTGGAACATTTATATAAAAAATGAGAATTACCAAACTGTTAAATAAGTAAGTCAACGAAACCAAAACATGCTTTACAAACTTTGTTAATAAATACTACAAGTCCAAAACAAGAATAACATACAAAATTCACCAAAATCACAGAAACAACAGCCTCGTGGAACAAATTTATTTCTGCTTTCAACTAGATTGCTTCACAAAACTCACTTCAATAACCACCTGGTTCTTCCCCTCTTTTTTTTCAGATTACCGACAGGAACGAACAATGAACTACAAACTTATTTGTATGTGTTACATTACAATGTAGATTGTTATAAATAATATGTTTATAATTGTTAGAGTTTGTCAGTCATAAGTCTTTTATTTAATAATTTCTATTGTTACCTGATTTGAAACTAATTATATAATGTTATCTGTTCTGTGTAATTGTCACTAACAAGTAACAAACTGTGGTTCTGGTCTTGTGTTATTTTAAGGAAGGGGTAAGTTGAGCGCTTTCCTCTCACTTGATCACAAGTCAAGAAAGCATAACGATAGTTCCACAGAAACCATAGCTCATTCCCCAAACTTTAACTACCATAGTCTCTAAAATTATGAATAACCCCAGTAAGAGATGAAGATCTTTAATTTCTGACCATCTCTGATCAACCTAAATACATACCACGATTATATTGGATATTATTCAAGAAAAACCGCACAATTTTGATCAAAACTTTTGCGCACGGTAATTCAAAAACTCATACGAGCTATTGGTTTGACATTTTTTACTACAGCTTCACCTTAAAGTAAAGTTCGGTCACTTTTTTATTTTTGTTATTTAAATTAAAGACGGCTGATTTACAGCAGCAAAACTATAGGGAAAAACACGTGGAGATATACAGGTATAAGCATTAGTTAAGCCTAGTAAACTAAATTAGCAGTTTCTTCTACCTCAAGTTTTCAAAAGAATTATATGGGTGGACATTTGTTATTCATTATTCATTTCAAACCTTTATACACAAATATGCTAAATTTAAAAAATTCTCCCAATCAAAGCGCATTTAGTGTAAAGTAATGTTAGTGTAAATCAGGGGTCGGCAAACTTTTTTGGAGGCTTAGAAATGTTTTTATGTTTTGAGGTTCTAGGCGAATAAAAAAATGAAACCATGATCATACAATTTTTCATTATAGGAGTATATACCTACATAAACTTCCATGTACTATCAATCAACGAAAACTGTGAAATTCGTTTTTTGGGGGACAAAATATTGTAAAACTGTGGTTCTTGTAATCAAAACTGACTGCAAGTGACGATCATTTAGCACTGACCTATAAACAGATTTAATAAACTTCATCTTTGAAAAAGTTTTTTCACATAAATAGGTTGTGCTAAATGCTGAAATCCATTCCCGAGCAAAGGATTTTAAAGAAGTTTATCCTTCGTCTGGGAGGCATTTATAAAAGTCAATCAAGTTTTCCCTTTTGTACTTGTCTTTTAACATGTCATTTGACTGCAGGTCAATAACTTCCAGTTGAAGATCTGACGAAAGTTCCTCGATAATGCAGTCAAATGAATTTTGAAAGATTTTTAATATTTTCACATTTTCATCGGGATCTGAAAAACGCTGTTGAAACTGTAGCTTCAGACTTGTCAGAATGTCTTGAGCGAATTCGAAAGGAAATGAAGAATTTGCTTCTCGGATGTATTTTTCATAGCAGGGAAAGTGGTTGAAGTTATTTATCATTAGCTAGGAGTGAAAGAAGGTTAATTTATGTCGAAAAGCTTTCCCTGCAGGGTATATGCCGCATATAAACTCAGAATCGCCTTGCAATCTAAGATTGAACTCGTTAAGATGCGTTATTAAGTCAGCCGAGAATGCCAATTTCCACAACCATTCGCCGTTTTCAAGTAGCGATTGAGCACGATTTTTGTCATTCAAAAAATGTCAATCTCCATCCTAAGTTCGAAAAATCGTGAAATAAATTTATCGCTACTAAGCTATCTTACAGCGGTGTGGTACGGCAAATCGCTATATTCAGCTTCTATTTCTTTCTAAAATGTGCGTAACTGGTACTGTTTGAGTACATGTGATCGAATAAAATTCACTGTTGATACGATTGGTTCTATCACACATGACAGATCTAAATGTTTTCCGCCTGCTGATGAATGATGCAGTAAAACACTATATGTTTTGTACATCCCATACTGTCACAAGCTTTGTAGACTTGTCCAACGAAACTTTTACACCATACATTTTTTCCATCATCAGCTGTAATATCTTTGTAGACGTTTCCAAACCAGATTGTACTTAGTCAATGTTTTCTCCACCTCTTTGAAAATATCTTCATCAATAGTTATTCCGTCACTTTAAAGTTAGCATTAATTCCCTGAATGAACAATAGCAACACCGAACTGTCAGACACATCTGTTGATTCATCAAAAGCCAGAGAAACCCACTGAAAATCTTGTGCTTTATTGTTTAATTAGCACAGGACGATGTCTCATTTATCTTTGACTCTTCTAGTTACTGTTTTTGCAGAAAGACTAATATTCTTGAATAATTCTATTTTTTTCTGGACATATTTCTTCAGCTGTTGCTATCATTCAAGATTTAATTAATTCGCCGTCAGTAAATGGCTTTCCTTTCTTAGCTATCAAATAAGCTACTCTCAAACTAGCTTTAGTTGCAGCTTCATTGTTAGCATTTATCCTAGTGAAAAACGGCTGTTATGATAAAATACCCTGTTTCAAGGCTTCATATTTCTCATGACGTAGCTTTCCTGTTAGATGAGAATAGTGAGACGAATGCTTCGTCTGGTAATGTCTATGTATATTATATTACTTTAGCATTGCAATAGCCTCACTGCATATTTCGCACAATACTTTGTTTTTATAGTTATAAAATATTCCACCCTCCAATGTTCTTTAAAGACGTGAGATTCAGAGTCAATTTTTCGCCTTTTCTCTTGTGACATTATGAATGATGGGTAACTGCAAGCATACAATATATGTAAATTAGATAAATTATTAAAGCAGTTTTGCAAAAAGTTGTTTGAACAAAATAATTGACCACTTTAAGAACTAGTGATTAAAAATGCTTCTTATCAGAAACAATAAAAAAAAGTTTCCTACAGAAAGTAATTAGGAAATGATCCACAACATTAAAAAAATTGCAATCAGATAGTATTTTGAACTTACCAATACATGCAACCAACCAAATTTTACAAGCACAGTAGTTTATACATGTTATGGATGTTAAAAAAATTAAATATTCTGTATTTTTTTTATCGAACACAACCATAACACAAGAAAAGTACGATAAAACTGCTGCCATAAGTTTGTCCACTGTTAGCAACAAAATGAGTGCAATTAAAAAAAAAATACTCATTTACTAAAAATGTATAAATATGTTTAGTGTGTGATATGATGAATGTGTGAATATTATAGTATAATATATAAGATTGTTCCTAAATTTCTTTATTTTTTTTTTATAAAAACTATGTCAGAGTTCTTATTTAGCTAATAATATTGTTACTTACCGGGAAATAGTCCACAAACATACGAAAAAAAAATTATAACAGAGGACGTTCGAGCAGAATGGACACGGACGAAATATAACAAATACTGAATGAGTTCAGGACTTATACACGCGTCCGAAACAGCGTCTGATGACACAAAGCTGCTTGTTTTGTCCTACTAGCGGCCCAGTTTGCAGCTTACCACAGAAAACATCTTAGTTAGAACTTAATGACGTAAAAATCGGTATTTGTCATGTATGTGGCCAAGCGTGTTAAGGCGTTCGACTCGTAATCCGAGGGTCGCGGGTTCGAGTCCCAGTCGCACCAAACATGCTCGCCCTTTCAGCCGTGAGGACGTTACCATGTTACGGTCAATCCCACTATTCGTTGGTAAAAGAGTAGCCCAAGAGTTGGCGGTAAGTGGTGATGACTAGCCGCCTTTCCCCTAGTCTTACACTGCTAAATTAGGGACGGCTAGCGCAGATAGCCCTCGAGCAGCTTTGCGCGAAATTCAAAACAAAACAAATTATTATGTATGACACGACAAGCAGTGAAGGGTTAAAACACTGATTCATTTGAAGTCACTGCAATAATGAGACTTTTGCTCTGTTTTTCGCTACTGAATTTTACTGTTCGCTAAGGAAAACAAGGAATTTTTGTTTGCAACGTCACATATTCAATGAAGTCGGCAGACCAGAAGAAATGAGGCCACGGGCCATAGTTCGCCGAGATCTGGTGTAAATAATAACATGTGATACGGCTATACTGTGTGCATGCAGGTGATGACAAGAAACTGTTAATCTAGTTTTAATGGCGTTGTTATGAAAGAACTTATTAACAGTGGCTTTTCTGTGAAGTATAGGTCCGTTCTGAATAGTGGGGCTGCGAACACATAGCTTTTATTGGTTACTACTGAGTATAATTTTTTCTTACTTGCTGTGACAGTTTGTTGGTGTGTATTCACAAAACGTATATCTAATCAAAAACACCTAAGGTGTGAAAAAGAGATGCTGGCAAAAAAAGGATTGAACATTCGACTTAAAGGAATGAAATCAAAGTTAGCGGCCATACTGGTTAGCTACATATATAACATTAATAGGAGTTTCACAGCAAATATTCATTCATTAGTTAGCCACACTGCCTATTTGGTTTTATCTATCACCATGCTCAAAGTTGAATAAAAACGCAGTGTGGCTAACTAACGAACGAAAATTTGCTGTGAAACTCCTATTAATGTTATATATGTAACTAACCAGTATGGCCGCTAACTTTGATTTTGTGGTCAGGAATGGCCAGGTGGGTTAAGGCGTTCGACTCGTAATCTGGGGCTCGCGGGTTCGAATCCCCATCGCACCAAACATGCTCGCCCTTTCAGCCGTGTGGGTGTTATAATATTATGGTCAATCCCACTATTCATTTGTAGAAAAGTAGCCCAAGAGTTGGCGGTAAGAGGTGATGACTAGCTGCCTTCCCTCTCTTACACTGCTAAATTATAGCCCTCGTGTAGTTTTGTGCCATATTCAAAAACGAACAAACAATTTTGATTTCATTCCTTCAAATTGCATACTCAGTCCTTTTTTGTCTGCACTTTTTATTTCATACCTAATGTGTTTTTGATAAGATAAATCTCACTTCTAACACTGAATAAAGTTTGTGATACTGAACTCATAAATTCATTGAATACTTCATAAACTAAACCATTCATTATTGATTAGTCATATTTATATCATACTCTTCTTTAATAAACCTTCTTGATTACTACATCTTCGTGATTAATAGCTTCCTATAGCAAATACATTAAAATATAAAAAACATAGTTTACAACATTATGTTTCTCTTATCAACATATTTTATATCGTACTTATATCTTTCCCACCACTTCAAAAACTCCTAGTGAGACAGTTTGCTTCAGGATTAGACTTAGCATTAAACTCACTGGCTATGGATACCCACAAGAGGGGGCAAAACGTGTGTATAGGAGATCAGCTTTTAGGAGTATGTCAATAGACTAGAACATATGTATGCTTAAATGCAAACAAACTTACAGTTTTAATAACAATTACTAAAAATATTTAGAGTAATTATGATGTTAAGTTTACATCATAATTTGTGTAGTTTTTTGTGAAATGTGGAATGCCTCCTCTTCCTGTGGGTACCTATGGAGCTGGCAGTCTTTTCCCTATAAAAATGCTGTGCATTATGAAAAACTCAGGAAATATTTACTACAACAAACAAACACTTGTTTCTGACTTAAGGAGATTTTGTATCTTTTACTTTTTATCACTACTTGTACATGTTTAACAACGTTTAGAAGAATAGTTTCCCTACCTTTTCATATTTCTGCTGGATGGCTCTCAAGTCTCTCTGTAGCTTGCTATAAATCTTCTGCACTCCTTTATGCTTTTTCAATTGTTCAATAGGCTCAGCAAATATAACAACTTCATGTGTGCCTATTATAAAATACTTTAAGTTTCTAACAAATATACACAGAGCATTTCAGTACATTAGCTTAAAGGTGTGAATGATATCAGATGTTGAAAAGAAATAAAACATATGTAACTGTATATATACACATGGGAGTTTTGTGTAATGCAAGTTAAAATGCATTTTAATTCCATATACATTAATGTTAGCATGTATCATGTCTTATTGTCTGTAAAGTGCCAGAAGTGGACAACTACAAGTCATGCAAATACTAAACAATAAAGTTATATAAATCATTTCTGCACAGTATGCATTAATTTGTTCCATGAGAAAATATTTTATAGTTTTATATTATAAGAAAAATACAAGCATTTTATAAAAAAAACACACACTCAACTAAATACAGTGGTTTCCATAAATGTAATAATTTTGAAAGGTTATTAAGGTAACTGCCAAAAAAGCAACTTGTCTGTAACATATTATACATAAATTGCTCTAAATAATTAATGGAAAACATTTTATAGCCACATTATTCTTCAATTGAATAATCAGAGCTTACATTAGAGCATATTAATTGCATATAATCAATAAATCTTATTTCTTCAATAATGTATGTCAAAAGTAGCCAACTTCTTTTTGGTCATAGGACATTTTCTTACCTAGGATGTACCTTGGGGGCTGAAACTATACGGCTGGGTAAAGTATATTTAGAAAATTTTGTTTAATTCAAATGTTAATTTCTACTGCCTACTATAAAACCCACAGTCATTTATATGGTTTTGAATAAACAGGTGATGTTAACATTTGAAGAAAGTTCTTAGAACTGTCATGAGATTGATTTGTTTATTCATGGTTTTATTTTCTGTTTTCTTTTTGAAAGTTTGGCCAGAATAAAATTTAACTTAAAAACAAAGACTGGATCTGGCCTAAGAGCCACCAGTTGGTGATCTGTGATATATGTGGATAAATTAAAAGATGGAATATGCATGATCAGAGTTAGGGTATGACTGAATCAGTTTTGTAAAGAGTCAAATTTTACCACCCCTGACATTAACATAAACTCTGTATCTATAAGAGAAAGCATACTTTTGATCAGCTAGGACATGATGATAAGGGGACTCTTCCATTTCTCAGTAAATGCAATGTCAAGCCTTCTGATCTCAACTATTGAGTTAAATAGAATGATTTACACAATATCCAAGGGGATTCCTGAAGATCTAAATCAGGATTTTACAGTTTCTTGTGCAAGGCCACACAACATTAACATTATTTGGTACAGTTGTATCTACAAAAGGTTGTATAACTGTTTCCAGTATCATGTCTGTATAATGTCAAGTGGTAAATCTGCTTCTCTGAAACACAGTGAAGTTTTCATTCATTCCAATACCTTGTCCTCACACCATAACTGAATTCCACTAAAATTATCACCCAAAATTCTTTACACTGAATGTTTATTATCTTTGTTTCCCCTGACACAAAGTAATCAATTATTGGTAGAGACACATACTTCGATACAACTTTGAAGAGTACAGATAGAATGAATCTAATGAGATAACTGCAAGGCTGAAACAGATCTCAATCTTAATCTGCTCCATTTCTTTTATCACAGGTAATCACCTGAAATCTATAGTGGAGTCTATGTGCATTGGTGTCAAATCTTATTTAGCCATTTTTCTCAGATAACAATCACCTTACAGCATAGATAACCTTGGTCAAACTGTCTAAAAGTTGTCATTTAGTATGCATGTAATGGCTGACCCTGTTGTTCAGATGGCAGTCATTCCACAGCAAAGATAGTCTTGTCCAGCAACCTGTCTAATAGCTGTTGCTAGATTCATGTACAGTGGCGAGTAACTCGTAATATCCAGGTTGTTCAGATAGCAGCCTTTTCACAGAAAATATAACCTTATTAAATCTGTCTACATTGGTCGCCAACAGCAGCTAACATAGTAATATGATTCAAGTGAAACAATAACCAAACTTAAAACAATCACTGAAACAGTAAATGACCAACTTTGAGAATGACTGTAGCATGTGTAAAGTGCTTTAGAACAGTTAATTATTTTTATATGAAACTGCACAGAACTATTATGGCTTGATGATTTTTAGAAACTTAATTACTTTTAGTGATCTCCTGTGCCATGGTGTGAGTATTCATGAAAAAAGATCATATTATTCATGTACACCTTAATCATGAGACTTTTTCCATTTCATTTACATAAAATCACATGTTACAATCATTCACTTAAATTCCCAATTAATGTTAAAAGAAAGACATGTTGAAAGAATAATTTATGTTATTGTTGTTTATGTGTTAAATTTTATGTAAAGCTGTGTGAGGCCTCTCTGTGCTAGCTGTCCCTAATTTTGAAGTAACAGACTTGAGGAAAGTCAGATAGTGAACACCACCAATCACCACTCTTGGGCTACTATAATTAAATATTTGGATTTGACTGTCAATTTTTAAAGAATCTATGATTTCAAAGTCTGAGAACATTTATTATATTTTTTGTTGTAACAGGCACAAACCACTGAACTTCAGACACACAGTCCTGCATGTTAACCACTAGGGTATGCTTGGTCCAATTATGTCATTAATGACAGTTATAATATTAACAATGGTATTTGTAGATTTAAAGTAACTTTCCAGTGTATTATGTAAATTGACACTATGGTCACATGACTGTTATTCATAAACTTTTGAGGTACTAAAGAACATAAGTAGAAGCAGATCTACTAGTGCATGATACTTAAAGCTAGGACTATTTTCATATTGTGTTACATATTTATGTAGATATAGGAGTAGCAGTATTGTGACCTCAGTTTTAAGAAATGCAATATATTACAGTTTGTGATATCATTCTTTAGAAATAGTAACACACAACAGGTATTTTTGCCACAAGTAATTAATTGGCATAAACATAACTATATGAATGGAAACTAAATGCAATGAAAAAGTAAAAGGAGCACACACAAATATTTCTGTTATTCGTATGATTCTACTGTATTTTCTAAAGAAAGAAGATTGAACCAAGTTGAATGTCTAAACTCACGAATTTCAAAGTCAAGTTTGAAATGTGACATCACTGGACTAGGTAAGTTACTGGTAAATGCCCCAGTACACTGAGGAAGATTTCCATTTATGCTAACAGATTTACTGTTTAACTCCAGAATATTTTTTGTTTCTGCAGCTTCTGAATCACTCTTCCATGTGTAAGCTCTGGTCTTGTCAGGTTCTGTTTTCCTGATATCACAAGGAGCAGGTGATGGGATGCCATTTGAGTCTTCTTCCACCTGAATAATGTCATTCAGCAGTTTTATTTACTGTTTTCATCAATGATATGAACAGATGAAACCCATACAAAGACAAGATAAAAATCTACCACATACACTAAACAGTAATGAAAATATTTTCCAATAATAATTAGTGTAAAAACATAAATAAGTAAACATGGCTCAACATTTACAGTTTCCTAAATATAAATACTTGAGCACTAAATTTGCACAGAACACTGAGAAGAACATCAACACTGACTAAATATTTATGTATTAGGGCTACAATATATAACATCTACCAGAACTTAATGGGATAAGTCACCATTCAATTACAAATAATGATTTGAATCTTAACCACTTAACATAGAGGATTTATTCCTTTCCAATATTAATAATAATGGTATCTTATTTATAATGCATTGGTAAGTGAAGAATTTTGTGACTATGAAAAGGTTTGAACTTAATAGGATTATACACAACTTCCTAATACTGGGTCAGTTTAACATATTAGTGATAACCTCATTGACTATATATATAAAAAAAAAACTTTTCAACACACAACTTCTAACTTTTAAGGATCAATAAGTCAACCAGAGTGGGTCAGTTTAACATATTATTGTCACTCTCATCAAGTAAGTACTAATATTAATACTTTTATATATATAAAAAAGTGTTTACTCAAATTAATTTTCATTACCAAAATAAACATTATGGCCTATTCACAATGTTAAAGAACTGACCTGAAGTAAATCTATAGCAGATATAAATGATATGATATTAAAAATAAAAGTTTTTTTAATACTCATATCACCTGTCTATGCTAAAGATTATGGTCCATGTTACTCATAAGGAACAGCTTTGAGTTTGTGTTTTTTATTTAATAGTTTTAGTTTAGTTTAGAGGATGGGCCATTAGGTCTCTTGTTGTCCCTAAACATCATGTTATGTTAAAATTAAGAATGGAAGCTTGAATTTTGCTGTTTAAACACTGAGTCATCTTCTCATCACAAATGAGTGAAATGCGAGTAAAACACTTTTAAACTTAGAAAATTATTTAAATTATAATTGAATGTAGACATCTACATACAGACTTATTGTTAATTGCAACATCAGTCCTTAATACATAATAAAACAGAAATTATTTCATGCAACAACTCTATTTAATAAAAATTATAAAAACCTACTAATTCTATTAACATGGAAATAAATAACTCTGTTCTGTTAGTAAGTTATGTGTAACCTTACATGTAGTTTTGACATGTACATAAATTTTAAACTGTTCAAGTACTAACCATCTCCACATCATCAGTTAATGCTAGAAGCTGTTTGGTGTGTTTTTCAACCATAGACTGATATGCAATTGGGTTTGCTAGGGCATCAGCTAGCTCTGCAAAAAATACAAACTTAATAAACAATTTTTTTTGGTTTTTTTTCCAAACCCACATCAATTCTTAGATAGTCTTTTATGTGGTACTTTATCAAAAGCTTTTGAAAAATTTTACAAGTTCACATAGTTTCTATCATCATTCACATTTAATATCTTTAAAACGTTAACAGATTAATATAGGAAGGTTTCTTCTTCAGTGAATCCACATTTTTTTCTTTTCTGATATCATAATTTAATGGATGATTTTTCCAAAGCTACTTTTAGCAGATCCTTATCTTTAATATACTTAAAGTCCTTGTTCTTACTTTTATCTTTGTCACCTAATTGTTTCTCACACACACTTACATATTTCCTAATGTTTTTAAAACCAAATTCTTATCTTTCTTACAGTTCTCTAACTTTTTCTTTCTATCTGTAAAGTTAAATTTATTAATTGCATGGCATTTATTCTTGATTTTTTCCCCAAAGTTGCTATTGAATCACAAGTAAACCACCATTTGGATTACTAACAAACCAATAAAAGAGCAATTGGTTTTACAACACAACAAATGTAATGTCTGCAACATATTTAATTGTAACATTGTATAGTAATTACTTTTTAACAGCATCAAAATAATAAAGTTGAATAGTTTTCATATTCTTAGAAGTTTATGGCATTCTTAAACGTGTTTCACTTTATTGATTAAGCTGTTGCAGGGATGTAGCTAATAATTAAAAAACCCTACCTCTTTCATTTTGTTTTGAAAGTAACGTTTTCCATATAAAATCTATATCTTTGGAACAATTGTGAACACAGTTATTATGTTTGATTACACAGGTAAAATAAAAAAGTTTTAAACAGATTCTTAATGGAATAATTTATACCAAAAATGAACTAAATATCTGCACTAGGGACTGAAATCACTATGCTCTGAAAGTTCCTTATAAATAAGCATTAAAGCTTATAAATCATTATAAATAAGCAAGTAAAGTCCAACAAATATTTTTAGAAGTTGTAAACAGAATTACCTGAAAGGCTGTCAGGAATGTAGTCCTTCACGGTAACATGTACAAACAAAGATGGAAGAGTTAAAGGTTGTCCTGATTCATTCCGGAGGGAGATGTGTCTATACCCTAGGAATGATTTAACATAGATTTAGAAAATAGTAATACTCATTCAGAGAAAAAAAATTGAAAATATATTTCTATGCATATACTGAAGGAGCCAATAATATAATTTTTGTCAGAGATCTAGTGGTACATGTTAATTATTATGATTAGCTCTGTAGCTAAATGAATAAAATAGTAACATATGTCAGTCATCAAATAAGAGAAATACAAAATTCTGAAGCATTATTTTTTGTAATTGTAATTGAGTATTTACATTTAGTCAGTGTATTAAATGCATGCTCTTAAGTGCTTGAAAAACTTAAAAATGAAACAAAGGAAATGAGACACCAATTAACATTGATAAATTAATATTAATGTATATTAGCCTTTTCTTATGTCTGCCTTTTACATTCATATTTGAAGTTCATTAAAATTAAAGTATATTCAGATCATTAGCTTAAGTTAGTAGATTAATGAATACCTTTACATTGATAAAAATACATATTCATGTTGATAAACTTCAAAATTATATTTCTTATCATTTATTAAGTGGTTAGTTTCTGTCACTTACTACACAAATATGACAGTGGTGAAAATAGGAATATCTCTAAACTCACCAGGTCGTAATCCAATCACTGGAAGTACCCTGTGCCCAATAAAACGTCCATTTTCTTCATTAACGGTTATTCTTAAACATGCCAATTCTGGTAATACTACCTGTTTAATAAATATATGCAAAAATGAAGAAAGTTATTAATTTGAAAAGAAATATGTTTCAAAGCTACACTTAAAACATTAAAACATATAAAGCACTGACTTAGTTTATAGTCTATCTAAACCATAAAGCAATAGATGAATAGAAATATAGGTATAAATACAATTTTCATTACATAAAACACTTATTAATTACTTCCTCACATAGCTGCTTAACTCTCCTTCCCTTTAAGTTGCTTGGTTGACAGACCAGATCTCAAATTAAAGAAAATAAACAGTGTTTATGCAACATACAACATACAATATTTATATACTTACCTTTTTAAACACAAATGGCTCCTCATCAAAAGTTGGGTTGATACCATTACCAGGAACAGTTTTTGTACGAAATCTTCGCCTGACTGTATCAGCTGGTAAACCATACATATCAACTTCCACATAAGTTCCAACTTTTCGGTCTGAGAGGAACTGGCCAGAGATTATCTGCAAGTGACCAAGTAAATGTGCTTGTCTCTGTATGGTGTTACTAGAGTAGTGAAAGCGTGTCTCATTTTAAATTTTTTATTTCTCCACAGGTTTCTTTCATTTCTTTTGAGTTTAAAACATATCAAACAGAAGAGTGGGCAATTATTAACTGAACTACCATTAATATAATAAATAAAATTACAGTGGAAACTAATGAAAATAAATAGTAATGTATAAACTGACAACACAAAAAGTGAATGAACACAGTCTGAAACCAATAGAAAGAAATAGTTCTGGTCTATGAATTAAAATAAAATCAGTTCTTTAACTAGCCTTTAGTCTGAGATAACAGTTTTTCTGATTAAAACAATGAGGGCTGATAAAAGTTAAAATCAACAAAAAAGAGTAGCCTCTTCTGCATTAAAAATACAAAGTGCTGAAATATGTTTTAACTGAAGTAAAAATTTGTATGTTGTAACTTTAGCTTTTTAATTGAATTTATGTTGCAATGAGGAGTATTAAGCTATGTAAATGTTAATGTTAAAAACAACTTGAACTTTACTAACTTGTAATTAACTTGTATAATGCAAAAAATATTCATAATGAAAAACACAACATTTTAAACATTATATAGTCTTTGTGCTTTTGATCAAATTTGAATGGTTTACTTATTATTTTTATAATCTAAGCTCTTCACAAACACTATGTTTAAACAATGTTAAGTTGTGTTTAACGTTCTGTAGTATTTAACTGTAATAAAAATAAATGTTTAACAGGTCTGAATGTGAAATGTTGTTAGAAAGTTTTTGACCTTTCAACCGATAGGGAAAGAAATACAATAATAATTTTAATAAATATTTTTGCATTAACTATATTCAATGTGCATCATGGTTTAGTGAACTTATTGAAAAAATATAATATAATGCTCATATTTTACTTTAATCATATAACATTTCAAACATATTAAGAATTACAACGTCAAATAGAAATTACTTTTTTCTAAACTGTCCAGAAATTAATATGTATCCCACACCTGAACTGTTACAGTGCCAGCTATTATTCCATCTACAGTAGATTCAATGAATGGGTCAAATTTCCGGTCAGCTCTTCTCATGAATTCAGGTTTTAACAAATAACCACAGTGTGCATTGTATTCAAAGATTCCCTGGTTTAACTGCATTCCCAAATCTTTTGAAAATATATTACAATTAGTAAAATAATTATATTTTTAATAGCATATACAAAATATCAAATTGAGAAATAAAACTGAACATGAAATAGAAATAAATCCAAACGAAATTCAATTAAAAAAAACAACGACACATTTTCCAATTGATTTTAACTTTATGTATTTGTAATTGGAATCATGAAATGTGTCTAACTTTTTCAAAACTGATATGATTATGAAACATTTCTTCATTAGCTATTTTTTGAATGCAGTACTCCTTATTCTGAATTGAAAATTGTTATTAATAATAGTTTGATGTTAAAATCATTGTATTTGTTATGCATTAATGTTTTGGTTTGGTGTAACTTATTTTATTTTTATTGTTGTCAAGTTTAATTTACACTTTGATATTAGTTATTTTGTAAAATTTTTATCAGTTACCTGGTTTTGTCCAGTGAAACTGTTTCTTAACATAATGATATTAACTTAAATAATTCTTCATTTTTATTTTTAATTTATGGCACTGATATTTATTGTTATCTTATTTTAACTCAGAAGTATTCACTGCTAAGATACTGTGATTTTGTTTAGCCTTCAATGTGATTCAACTGAAATATAATTATTTTCTGATAGGCACCTAATTTAATTGTATAATGGCTTTCTGTTAGATTCAATTAGTTTTCAATTGTATTCTTACAGGAACACAATAGGATTTTTAATGGATCCAATTACAGGGGAGGTGCCAGAAGAAAATGTGTGGGTGAGATTGTTGATAAATGTCACAATTTTAGTTGATGCCCCATTCATTATGAACTGTTTTGAAAGAGGTAGAATTTTTATGTCATAAAAAGTATCAGAAAACACATGACGATACTTATGTTAAATCAAGGTATAATTCAGATTGCCTTGTATTTAAATACTTCTCAAACTTAAAGTTGTAAAAATAAGATGAAAATTCATTATTTGTGAATTATTGAAAGTGATAATTCACATGATTTAATTTCTTCTATCTCAAATTCAAATGATTCTTGGACTGTTTCATTGATTATCCACACCCAACCACTACGCATTTAGTGAAGAGCTAGTCAAACACTCCTATTATGATGTACCAAAATGAGGTTGTGTCAATTAAATGCACGAGTGATTCAAAATTATAGAACACCACAAGATTTGGTCTCAAGATGAATATATGTTTTTCTCATAATATTTGGTAAAACTAAAATAATTATCATAATCACTAGGGTAGATTTGTCCACTCTTTGATGATGCTTCTGTCCAATTGTTTCTTAATTGAATTACAAAAACAAATGGGATATGGTACAAACTTTTAAATAGATTTCCATTTGTTTATCAATTGCATTTCTATCAGGTATTTTTGCATTAGAGACTAAGGTTAAAAACAGTTTATCATTGCTAATCAAGACAAACTGTTTTAATCCATAGGCTTTATAAAAAAAACTTGATGAAAATAACTTGAAATAACAACAAGCTTATTTACTTATTTTTGTTGCTATAAAAAACAAATGGATTATTTCTACAAGCAGATCTTAAGATATTATGTAAATTCATATTAAAATTATGGAATAATGTTATGCTGAGAAACTTATGTAAGACTATGAAAGTACATATTTGATAATATACTGAAATACAAGTTTCTGTGTTTCAATACAATTAATTAAAATATATATATATATTTATATATATATATACACACATCTATTCATACTTATTTTACAACATTAATATAATAATGCATTTACATACAGCATTACCATACTTGTGACTGTAAATATAAATTAACATTTTACCAAATGTCTGGAAATTAAGAGCCACCATTTGACAGCCTGCATTCCAAAATACCTGAAATAAAAGTAAAAGAGTATTCATATATTGAAAGTTTATAGATAATCTACAAACAAGCAAGTATTGCTGCTCATTATTTGTTTTATGCAAGATGCTCTAAACCTAAAGAAAGCTTAAAGTTCATAGCACATTATAATTATAGTAAAAATAACAATTTTGTGATGCACATTTTAAATACATATTTAGAAAATTCCAGAGTTAATATGTATCTGTTAATTTTTATAGTATTCATAATTTAGTAATCAAAATCAACCATTGGAAGTATGCACTTCAATGAACAAGATTAGGAAACTCTATTCAACCTTTATTTAATGACATTTTCAGTGGATGCCTTTTGTTAGATTTGACTGTCCAACATTCTATGAGACAGTTAAGCATGATGAAGGCCATCCATTTAAAACATTGCATTCTGTCAGTCAGTGAAGCCTAATGAAGAGCAGCATTCACTCAAAATAACAATCAGTTAAGTCTGATTAAGAGCATTCATTTAAACATTTTGACCCATCAGACAGTCAAACCTAATGAAGGACAATCACTGGTAAAAACAATTTAACAATAACATCTAAATACACTCAAATGTATGTCTTCCAATCTCACAAATTTAGTTAATGGATTCCTTTGAATCAGTTAAGAAGTTCCATACCTGAGGCATGTAGTTGCTGGAATCTACTCTTGTTCCTCGTGGATAAATCCTGCTTAACTGTCGTTTGTTATAACTGTTCAATTTAGTTAAGTATTCTTTATAAAAAAATAAAAATGCACAAACATAGTTTTCATTTTATTTATGTTTTGTAAGGCACATTGTATCATCTTTCTTTCAAAACTTAATTTTATACCTTGTTTTTCAATATTAAATGTATAAACCTTTAATTAATGTGGAAGTAAATAATTCATGATTAAAGAGAATGTTCAAAGCAACAAAACATAAATAAGAACAAAACAGAACTCTGCATACTTCTTGTTATGCACCTCTAGAGTTTTCCTGTTTCTGTAACTTTCATATTAATATAAATCTAAAACAGAAAAGAAAAAATGTGGTGAGTGTTACATCCTTCTAGAAATGGCATCTAATTTGGATCTTTAAATGAAATAGAGTGAAATAATTAAAAAATATACATACATGCATCAGTTTAGAAACTTGAAATATTACGTTAAAAGGATACTTGACAAACTCCACTGGATGCTCTTTCAGAAGGTTTGTTGCTTGAGTCTCAACAAAAGAAGATACTTCATTACACCGATTTCTTCCTAAGATGCAATAAGCTTTGTTGTCAAAAGTCACAATTTCATCATAATAAGCAAACATCAAACTTCAATCTCAACAAAGAAAGGCATTTCATAATACTAATGCATTCCTAAAATACAAGGTTTGATATTATAAATTGTAAAAGTAATGTATGATTTTTGTAGTTTTAGTTTCTTAATTGATCCAAGTTTCCAATTTGTAAGATTTAAAATTTTTTGAATTTACTTGCCACAACCTACACATGACAGTTAATACCAGAGCTAAAATAACAAAAAAATGATACTAAAAACGAAATAATAAGAAACATAAAACACAGCTTTTTTAAGAAACCTTAAGCATTCAGTAAAACACATACATGAAATAATAAGAAACAGAATTTTTGAAAGAAGGTAAGTACTAAATAATCATCAAATTATCAGAAAATATTTTGTATTTTTGTTTGATATGATTCAGGTGGCCCAGCATGGCCAAGTGGTTAAGGCACTTTACTCATAATCTAAGGGTCATGGGTTTGAATCCCCCTCACACCAAATATGCTTGCCCTTTCAGCCATGTGGGAATTATATTGTGATGGTTAATCCCATTATTCGTTGGTAAAAGAGTAGCCTAAGAGTTGGCAGTGGGTAGTGATGACAAGCTGCCTTCCCTCTAGTCCTACATTACTAAATTAGGGACAGCTAGTGCAGATAGCCCTACAGTAGCTTTGCCCAATATTCAAAACAAACCAAATGATTTATGTTTTAAATATGTATAATTGTTACACATAACTAAATTCCTCTGACAGATGTATTTCCGTTTTATATATAATGTTTGGTTACATTTTTGCTAAAATGTAAAAGATTAAATGTCTTTGTGACATTCAAGACAGTATGGAAAAAAACAGTTTTAGTATATTATAGATTTATTGTGATATAGTTATAAATAATGTGATTGTAATAGATATGTTTAAAATTAAATTTATGTTCCACTAAAAATATCTGTAACCTTTTGTGAGATATTTTAAAATATTTTTCTAGTTATATATCTTGTATTTCAAAATACATTTTATAGGATTTCATTTAGGCATAATAAAGTGAAATTTTGTATAAGCTAAAATATTAATTCTATCAATTTAGTTACCATCATTCTAATTCTCAAAGACAAATTTAATATTTAAAAATTTAAATGTATCAGATAATGTATGATATTTCAAAAGTATTAATCACTGAACAGTAGTAACAAACAAGTTTATTAAACTGAACTAACTTTCTGCATGTTCAAAGGAGTGAAAGTGTACAGGCTGAATATAGTTGACAAGTGCTGACATCTCAGCCCCAGCTTCGGATTCTTTCGTACCCTGAAAATAATTGTTTCTGAGTTTAGTTTACAAGTATTCAAATTGTAAATAATTTAAAAAAAGACCAACAAAAATTTGATTTAATAATTTATTATGAAAAAACTACCATTAGGATATGATACAGATGTACCTCTTCTGTTTGTTGGTAGGGGTTTTCATCATCTTCTCCACCAGAATCAAGAATGCTATCTTCCCTCATGCAATGAAAACTTTCAATTCTTGAAGAGTTGCTTTCAGTTCTTTCTACTGAAGAATTCATAAGAGAGACCATCTTCTCATTATTCTCTTGATGGATAATTCCAGTTATATCATGGTCTAGGTTTCCTAAATCATCATACTGGACTGGAAGGATGTGTTCAGGTGAGGGATGAAATGATAATTCTTCTTCTTCTTCATGAGGTACATCGTTTCCACTTTTTTGTTCTAAAAGCAAATCCTCAAATAATATAGCATTTTAAAATTCTATATATAAAATATGTTATTCATAAATAATATTTCCAAAAAATAAAGTATAATAGCTAAAAAGGTTCTGTTTTTTAAATGACCATTTAATAAGTTATTAAAAAAGTCTATAAAGGCAAAACACACTAAGACATGTTACTGCATCACATGAAAGGCACTATATTATGATTGAAGATAAAATTACCCATTCATGTTTCAGGCCTCAAAATTAACCCATAATATGAAAAATATTTCAAACTCTTAACAGAGAGAGAGAGAGATTCATAATTATATATTCTAAATTTTATAAAAATGGACACTGAAAAATTATTAATGTTACATTTACTGTATTTCCAAATGAGCTAGTAAAGTGAAAAAAGTATGAAATTCTTACCTAATGGGTATCGTTTTCTTTTATTTTTAATTAAGATTTTTCTGAGCAGCTGTTTAGGTGAGGGTAGAGGGTGACCTGGTTTTAACTGAAATAAAAAAAAATTGTTCATCATGAAATTTTACAAAACCAAGTTCTGGAAGATATATATATTAATTCTCAAAACTGGTACAAATTCTGTAACTCATGTTATAATAAATATTTAACATTATATAAGATTAGAAAACAGTTTAATTTAACACTGATTTTCAAACCTAACTTAAAGATAAAACCTTCATTGTGTTGATAATGAAACACAGGAGTGTATAAATAACCATTGTTATTGCACTTTATAAGAATGATTTGTACATGGTAATACAGCGTTGTGTGCTATAAATACAAGTTATGGAAACACATATAAATTGTTTAACATCAATATATTTCATTCAAAGCACAGTTCTATTTATTAGACTATGTAATATATTCATGGACCTTAGCATGGAAGGATAATTTTATATGGCTACATAATGTAAAATCTAAGGACATAATATTTTGAAGAAAGACAGAACCTTCTTGTTCTCCATGGAAATGGATAAACTCACACAATAAAGTATTTAAGGCATGAACAGATTCTAAAATCACATTCTAAGTCAAGTCCTCAAAGTGAAAGTTATGATAAAACATAGAAACATTTTATCCAAATAGCTACTGTAAAGAAGTTTGGCATATCTTGTAATATAATTAAAATATAATAAACAAGAAGATGAAGCAGACAAAGACCCACAAATCAAAACCTGACAATATTCCATGCACACCGTAAAACCAATAGCTGAAAGAGATGGTTAAATAATCCCATCCCAGCAATATCCAATTTGACCACATTTCTGTCAAATTGTCCTTCAATTATGCACGATCAAACCTTTTTACCTCAAATACAATCTTGGAAGTTGGTTCCTACATTTAGTGGGGTGTCTGTGGAAAGTTTTTTAAAATTTCGTTTGAGATTAATCTTGAAATCCTTCACAGAAGTTTGTTACAATGCCACTTAATGTGTTTGACAATAATGTGTAACAATGGCCATCAGACAGAATATGATCAATGATCGTGAAAGTAGTTCTAAGAGCAGAATGGGACCTGGAACATCATTCTTTAGGTTTCAGTAACTCTTGTGACTATTTAACTTCAATTGCTAAAACCATTTTATATTCAACAAATATTATATTACCATTACCAGTTTTTTAAGTGACATTTAAGGAATATTCTGTGTATCATCTTACCATTACAAATATTTTAACTTGTGATCAGTGTAATAAGAACATGTCATTACTAGTGTTTGAAGCTGCAATTATCAGTTTCTAAGCATTACTTAGAATATTATGAATTTATAACCCCATTGTTAAAGTAGTATTAAGTGTATTGTATTACAACAACCAGCATTTAAAAAGTGTTAAATGTATTACATTATCAGTAATTAATCTGTGTTTGGTATACTAAATTATAATTTTTAGTGTTTAATAAATGTTAAGTGCACTGTATCATAATTTATAATTTTCAATCATTTTAAATATACTACATTATCACTATTAGTGTTTACTGAGTTTAAACATATTTCATTATCATTGTCTGTTTATTCATATTAAGTGTACTGTATAACTATTATATTACCATCAATAGTGTTTAATTGATGTTAAGTGTACTAAGTTATTTTTACTAGCATTTATTCAGAGTAATGTTTATTACCCTATTATTGCCAATATTTAAGCAGTGTTAAGCATACTACACTATTGTTATCAGAGTTTAATGTATTGTAATTGCATTACATTGTTATTAATGTAATTTAATCAGAGGAAAATGCACTAAATTATCATTGTCAGTGCTTATTCAATGTTTAAGTGCACTACATTATCATTACCAAAGTTCTTTCTATTGTAATTGCAATACACTGTTATTATCAGTGTTTAATCACTGAGAAGTGCACTAAACTGTTATTATCAATGTTTATTTAGTGTTATATGTACTACTTTATCATTATCAGTTTATTGAGTGTTAAGTTATTGTATTATTATATTATTGTCATTAGTGTTTAATCAGTATTAAGTGTATCAAATTGTTAATACTTTTCTTTAATTTGTGTTAAATGTACTACATAATTTTATCATTGTTTAACCATCACTAAGTGTACTACATTATCAATTCCAGTGTTCAATAAGTGTTAAGTGTACTACCTTGTTATTACCAGTTTTAACTGCACTACAGTATTCTTATCAGTGTTTAATCACGTTAAGTGTTCTAAATTATCAATACCAGTGTTTATTTAATGTAAAGTGTGATACATTATTTTTATCAGTACTTAATCAGTGTTATGTGTACTATATTATCATTTGTAGTGTTTCATAAATGTTAAGTGCACTACAGTATCACTACCAGTATTTAATTAGTAGTAAATGCACTGAATAATCCTAACTTGTACTTATTTAGCATTGAGTGTATTTCATTATGATTTTCAGTGTATAATCACTGTTTAGAGCACTACATTATAAGTACCAGTATTTAACTAATGGTAAGTATGCTGAATTATCATTACATATTATCACTGGTCAGTGTACTTCATTATTATTACAATGTTTACAGTGAAGTACTTACAGTGTATAGCACCCTATAAAATTTCTAGCTATGAGAAGATTCCAGCAGTATCATGATTAGTCTGTTCAACTGTTTTCATGATAGCATCGTAATTACTATTGATACAAGTACATTTTGCTCATTTCAACAGATTTAATCTATGAATTAATATTAGATACACCATAGTCATAGCATTCTGAATTTTTACATCTTGTCAGCTTTCTGAAAATCGCTAAGTATAATGTGAGTTTGGATAATGCATTAATGATATATTCCTTGAGTGTGTTTAACATTTTCACATCAAGCTTAACAAGGGCTAGCTTTCCCTAATTTTGAACTCACTACTAGAAGAAAAGCAACAGAACAACAGTCTCAAGTGTAACTCTTGAGCTACTCTTATATGACCTGGTAAAGGAATTTGATTGTCACTTTTAGAATGCACTCACAGCTTCAAAGTAGGAAGCATGCTTTTGCAAAAATGGGATGCAAACCAAAAACCCTCAGATTCATAGTCTGGGGACATTAATTTAATCACACCCAACACATGTTGAAATTATTTCCAGGATGCAAACAAAGAATCCTCAAATTCATAGTCTGAGCACATCAACTACTATCAGCACCTACCCCATACTGTTGAAATTATTCTAATGAGATACATTTAGTAACTGTTTAAATTCTGTACCAACCAAATTACAGCACATGACATATGAATAGTACTTTATGCACATATTATTTTAGTTCAAATGCTTCAAAATTTACAGAGGTTGAGTATGTCATTCCAGTCCATGTCACCATGTTCAATCATGCCTAACTGACAAATGTGCATCTTGTAGTGTTGTTTCCAATGCAAAAGGTTCCATTATAAAACTCTCATAATCAGAGTACACTACTTTTCCATGACTTTCCATAAATTCATACTAGTTTATGACAATTATGATTTTCCAGAACAGTCATATTGGAGAGAAATTCATAGGTCCTTTTTCTGGCAACTTAACTGGTATGTTTTTAAATGAAGTAGCATAAATACCCACTTTAATCTCAAGCTGCTTGAGGTATGTGATGGTTACAAACAGATATGTCATGAAAGCAATTATATACACTTGACTTGTATCACGTTTGTATACACTTGACTTGTATCATGTTTGTATACACTTGACTTGTATCATGTTTGTATACACTTGACTTGTATCATGTTTGTGTAAACTTGACTTGTATCACATTTCTAGATGTAGATCCTTTTTGGTTTTATTGCTTACTTTTGCTGGTATATTTATGGGGCATGTGAACAGCTTTTGCTACTGATCTTTGTGTTTTTTTTAAATTTTCACTTGTTACAAAACATTACACTTTTGCTCATTACATTTAGGGTAAATTACTTGTTGTTGGTCTCTTTCTGGATGGTCCTAGCACTCTAACTTGATCCATATTCCTTTGTTTTTCAATGTCATTAAATACAAGGGATACTCTCATTTTGGAAGTTCTAGCTTTATATTATGGGCTTATCATATTGGAAAGGGCTACTGAACACCCTTTTCAAAAGTGATGTGGTCGATTTTTGTGGCATCACACTATTTACAAAATACCATACAATATAAAAATGTAGTTCTGACACATGCATCCCACTGAGAATTGATATCAGCTATGGTAATCAATAAGATACAATACCCTATGATCCAAGCATTTTCAAAAGGTGGACCTTCTTCTTCAGGATCAAAATTTTTTTAATATACTCAACCATCCATATATATATATACCTGAAAAACTATCTTATAGCTATGAGCTGTCAAAAACGGGAACATATTTAATGTCACAGCCAACATTGTTCTGAGAATAAGTCATAAAATTGTTACACCATTGTAGAATATGAATATTAGTAGCCTTGTATATTAAGAAATAAAACTGAGAATTATTTGTTATTACTTAAGGTGTTTGTGTGCACGTGTATATGTATACACACACAAAAGCCTGTTGTCAATATCTGAAATGTTGACTTTTACATTTCAACTGAATATAACATTCTGTTACTTTTTTAATGTGAATTAGACAAAGTATACGTTTAGAGACGGTACAGTGTGAGTTACTAATTATTAAGATCTTGTACAAGATACACTTACTGGATGGGTACTCAATGGCTCTGTCAACAGCATTTCTCCAAAAGCTTTCTGACAGTACATGGCCATTTTAGCTTGTTGTTTAGGTCTGTAGAAATATCAGTAATCAGTATTACTTAAACAAAAGACATATTTTAAAATTATTATAATAAAAGCATCAATATTTTTCATCAATAATTGTTTCATTTCAAGTTTATTTACTGATTAATTATCATTTTGGTACAAGGTACAGCTTTTACAGCAAGGAAGATTCCTTTTTTGAACAGATATGAAGTTTAGATCACTGGTTAAATGTTTTCTAGTACACAAGAATGATCATTATAACAGTGTGTTTACATCATATTTAACACCTTACATTAAAAATATCATGAATGAGAATAAAATTATTACTTTTCTGATATTCTGGAAATTGACTTGTTCTTATCATTGGGCAACTTAGAAACAAACATGCATATGAGTCTCATTGAATGAATGCTTAAGATTGCCCTCTTTTAACCAACAAGATAATTCATATCTGTTAGCAAACTTACGAAACCAACATAAAGTTCCTCCAATCTATTTTGTTTTAAACAGTGCACAATTACATGCTTTCTAAAACAATTATTGCTAATTACAACAGTTATTACCATTATAAAGGAGAAAAGAACAAAACTATTTCCAAAATTTAAGAAGTTATTTATTCTGCATTAGCAAAACTCCTATTACTTGGATTATTTTAATAATTCATTTGGTGAGATATGAATGAATAGATTGTCAGAACTTACGAACAGTGGTTCTCAAATGATAATATCACAGGATATTCTGAAGTCTTGAATGCACTTTCAGCTATTGCCTCTATTACTTCCTAAACAGGACAAAACACTAGAATATATTACTAGAAAATTTTTATGCCAAGATAAATGTTACTGTTTCTGAGATAAATAGACTGCACTTAAAATTGACATTCATTCTCTTATAGTTAAAGATCACAGTTTAATGAACAAAAGTAACAAATAATTTGTATAATTAGTGCTGAAAAGTAAATAATGTGCAACTGATCCAGTGAATATGTCTGTACAACAATGGTAGAATCTGAGTTCCAATATCTGTGATGGGTAAAGCACAGCTAGTCAATTGTTTAGCTTTGTGCTTAATTAGAAACCAAACAAACAAATACAATTGTAATTTTCATGTTGTTAAGTTAAAAAAAATAGCAGGAAAAAATTTGCCTGTAATTAGTATTCTATTATCAAAACTGTAACAAAATAACACTAAAAATATGATACTGAGTGTATCATGAACCACTAAAGTTACGATGCTGAGTGTATCATGACCACTAAAGTTATGATGCTGAGTATATAACGAACCACTAAAGTTATGATACTGAGTATATCATGAACCACTAATGTTATGATATTGAGTTACAAGCCACCACATTTATGACACTGGATCACAAGTAACTAAAGTTACAACAAGTGTGTCTTAGGTCACTAATGTTTATGTACTGAGAATGCCAAAAGCTACTAAATCTTTTATAGTAAGGGAGCCAAAATCCAATAAAGTTAAGGCATAAGAAGTAATATTTCATTGGCATTAACAACCCAGATTTAACTTTGATTTTATGTAAATTTTCTGCAGTTTTTATTCTTATTTTTTCACTAATAATACAAATTTTGTTATTGCACTATACCTTGAGCAAGATTTCTGTAACAACAGTATAGCCATGTGTTATAATTGGTTCTTCATCCGAATTATGACCATTCCAGCAGTCTAATTCAATACAGCGACATCCTGCTAATAGGCACTGTCGATACATCTCTACTGATGACTTGCCAGTCAATTGATGCCCTGTTTTTAAAGTGATAGAGATATCATTAAATCCATTAAATAGTAAACATACAAGAAATGAGCTTACTGTTCACAATGTTTCAGAAGAAAATTACATGTGCCACTTTTTTAAAAAAATACACAGTTGCACTTACTATCACAAAACACTGTAACTTGCATATGCTTCTGATATCCTAAACTAGTCTTACCACGTTTGGGCTATGGTTGCCAATCAGGGGCAAAGATTTTTTACACCCAATGAGGGGGATGATTTTGCAACCACTTATGTGGACTGTTCAATTTGCAAATTGGTAATCTCTGATTACATAAACCTGAAAGCTGTAAACATGCAGTCACAGAGTAATCTTGTTGCCACGATACTTACATGTATACTTAGGCCTACTGACTGATACTTACAAACTATCGCTTAGATCGAAAAGCTTAGAAGCATGCCTATATTAAAGATGTGAATTTCTTAAATATATTATTAAACCATAAAAGAAACATATGTATAAGAAAGTTTTTTTCATACCAAGTAAAACTTTCAAGCTATTAGCTAAACACTGTAGTTGTTGAAAAAGTCATACTTTTATAATACATGAAAGTTTTACATAGATCTTTTTACATCGGTTCTTCATAACAACTCTCAAAGAAACTGAAAAAACAGAGATATTTCAGAAGATTTTTTTTATTTAGTCTTCGATATTTCATATAATCTCCAGTTTCTTGTACCTTAAAAAAAAGGTTGAAATACTCTGTAATGTAAAAGTATACAAGAAAAATTAGCAAATTAAAAGTAAAGGTAATTCAACTTCATAAGAAAATGAAATGAAGCCTCTCTCTATATATAACTATGTAACAAACTCCCATTTGAATTAGCTGTAAAATACTACACCATATCAGAAAGTGAAGCCTTAACACAAAGTAGTTTTACATATTGCTTTTAATACTGTATATAATTTTTCACTGATTGCTCAAAAAGAAGTATTTCAAAAACAAACTATATGATATGCTACACTGAAAAGAACAATACAATATATATATATTTTTTTTTGCATGATATTACTAAAATTTCTCGTAACAAGGAAAATATACATAACATATAACACTGCTGGTCATCTCTGAAGAGGAAATTATATTCTATATATAATACTGATAAAAAGTGAAGAGGTCATTACACAATATATAACACTGTTAACATTTCTTGTGGAGGGGTCATTACACAATATATAACACTGTTAACATTTCTTGTGGAGGGGTCATTACACAATATATAACACTGTTAACATTTCTTGTGGAGAGGTCATTACACAATATATTGCACTGTTAACATTTTTTGCTAAAAACCTTTTCTGAAGATGGTAAAATACTACATGATAATCTCACCTGTGAGATAGGTATTGTGAGAAGAATTAATGAAGTAATGGTTTAGAGGTTGATTCATGTCCTCATTCAAGTCCAGCTTGTCTAAAGCCATGATACTATTGTCCTCACTCATCAAATATTGTAAGAATCCTTCGGCTGATAACAAATCTGAAAGACAAAAATAAAGAAAGATCTTTAAAATTACAGTTTACAAAGTTTTCTTTCAAAATCTGTAGTATAATAATTAGAACTGGAACATTTAAGGGTAGCAAAGTTTTTACACATACGTTTTTAAATAATAGGATGTACTTCAGTTTACTCTACAAAAGGGCCGAGTATCAATTCTAATAAAACTTCTGTAATATCTGCTTAGATAATAAAGTAGATGAAATGAAATTCTATTCATTTAAAACTTTTTGTTCACTTGAAGATATGTACAAAGCTGTACAATGGGCTATCTGTGCTCTGCTTACCATGGTTATTGAAAGCCAGTTTCTAGCTCTGTAAGTACACAGACATACTTTTGTGACACTGGGGGGCTATCAGCACATAAAATATTGTGAGATAAACTATTTCAATAATTCTTATTTCTAGCAAAGAAATTATTCTACTCAAAGATTTAAGTATAGGTTTGAAAAGCTTTAGCCAATTTTTTAATAAGTAAGTTCTTATAATTGCTTTTCCATGCTACTAACAATTTCTATAAATCTAAATCATATCACTTCTTGTTGTTATCTATTACACCCATCAGTAAACAATGTTTATTCCATAACTCTTTATTAACACCATAGCCATTCGTGACTTATCTAGTTTTGCAGTTATCTATTTGCAAGATTCACTACGTATTTCATCTGAAAATCACACATAAATAATTTAATGTTATTACACATATTGTATGTCTACAACACAAGACAGAATGCCACATATTCTCATATAGTGTCAATAAAATTGTGAAAGGGTAAATTTTAAGTGATTTGATATGCAAAGTTGGCATGTCCTAATCTATCTCTTAAACTAATGTATATTTTAAAATTCATCGAACCTAGCATATATACTGGTTATTTCTACATTTGACTGGTATTGTGAAAGATGCATTACACAGCTTTAAAATTAATTTCCCTACAAATTAAACGTGTTATAGCTTAACAAGCTAATATTTATTAGGTAGCTGGAATTGCTAAGCACAGTTTAATACTTGTGCAATGATACACCATTGAAATGTTGCCAAGCAACCCAACTCCTATATATTACAAATACATCTGGTAAATTTGTTTATTTGTTCTCTTCAGAGAATTATGCAAAGGGGTATATGCACTAGTCACCCCTAATTTTGAACAGACAGAGTAGAGAAAATACAATTAACACTACCTACTGCCAACTATGAGCTACTCTAGCTGAATAGTACAATTTGACCACCATTATTTTAGTGCATATATCACTCCAAAAGGTGGAACTTGTGACTTTGTGACAATATAACATGAGCCATGGACTACTATATTTACACTACAGTATGGTTATACTAACCAAGAGGCCATATGCAGTCTCTTCATTGTAAGAAAATCTAATTTTTAATCAGATGAATAGTTGAATATTTTGAACACTAGTTAAACAAAATTAATTTATTTCTCACCTTTCTGAGCATATGCTTTATTAGGTTCACACTGTCTTATAACATCTCTTGCATATTCAGGAGTTAGATAAGGATAAAGGATCTCATTGAGTCGTGGATCTCTTTGTTCTTTATTCAAAAAGTTTACTAACTGATCTGTCGTCATTCCTTTCTTTTTGTTCCCTCCACATCTGAAATATTTAATGACTTGAACTGTATTATAAAACCTAGTGCAGATAAAATATATTCCAACTTTAACTGGTTTACAAAACATATTGGATGTAAACATGTAATCTGAATTTCTGGCAAGATATTTTATTAAGAAACATAAACATAGTGCTACTGATATAAACCCAACTTGTGAATAAATTGTTTTGATAAATTATGTCTTTTTCATAATAACTACTCCAATCATGTATTTTATCCATATGTAGTGGATTGTCTAAAACATGTACAGGTTTTGAAAGATCTACTGGGACAACTGGTAGTTCAACTACCACTAGAACTTCACAACCATAAATAAATTCACAACCACTAGGGTATCCAGTCTTAACATTCATATTTGCATATAATTTCAGTTTATTTTTATGATGTTTAAGCTATTATTTCCTTTATATTGGTTAGATGAGTGTTATAGCATGAGCACCTTAATTAAGATTTGAGATTTTCAATTACTAAGTGCAGGTAGGTACAGACAGAATTTACCTTAAAAAACACAATGAAGATGAATCAGAAAGTTTATCTGTAAAATAATTACAACTATCACATTAAATATAGATACAATTTACCTTAAATAATCCAATTAAGATAATCAGAAAGTTTATTCAAGAAATAATTACAATTTACAGAGTTAGTTACTGAAATACTACAATGCATTCAAACTTGTAAATAGACAACTGTTGAATCATTTGCTAGCAATGAATTCAAACTTCAGTGCAAGCTAGGGCATCTGTTCCAACACAAAACTCATCTATATGTTCATTGTGATTAACAGTTAAATTATGGTGTCCATAAAGTAGCCCCAAGTCATTCAATCTTACATACATGAGGAACACACAAATGAAGTAAGCATTCCTTCATTGTTGGTCGTAGTGGTGACAGGAAGTGTTACTGAAGTTGGGTTTTGGAAATGATGAATATGATTTTGAGGGAGCTAGATGTAAGTTGAAGATAAAGAATATAAAACTCTGGAAATTTACGTGTGAAATTAGGAACTGCAGGGAAAAACTGGTGAAAAATAAAATTACAAGGCAAAAGGAGCCACATACTAATAGCCTCCAAGTGGCACAGCAGTTGTGTATGTGGACTGACAATGCACAGATTGGCCATTCTGTAGCTTTGTGTTAAACTTTAAAACAAATAAACTATAACAAGATTAACAACCTGAATCCCAACTAGTTAAGTAGTTTGAGGTCAGTTGGTTATTTTGAAAGCCAAGAATTTTTACTGTTGTGGGTGGCCAGCCCAGACAGCAAATATATAGGATTAACATGCTCTACAACAATAATTTGAACTTGCAACAATCAAATTGTGAGTTAAGCCCATACCAAACCACTTTTTTTTATCTGAAAATTATATAAAGCTTTATGGATAGAAATGTCTATCACTGAACTATTTGGACTAATAATGGTTGACATTTAAAAGTGTTGTTATCCAATATGAGCTTATAATTTCAGTTCTACTACTTATTGTTTTTTTTATCAGTATTTAGATCAAACATATAAATGTTATAACTAGTTTAATGTTTATGTTTTTAATGACTAGAAATAAAATAATGAATTTTTGTAAGGTTTAATATCCATTGGACAGATAAAATAAAAACTTATTTGTAACAAAGGATAGAAAATTTTGCTTCTGATTTTTCATTTGTGTGTTTTTGTTGTTGTTTTTTAATTTCACGCAAAGCTACTCGAAGGCTATCTGCACTAGCTGCCCCTACTTTAACAGTGTAAGACTAGAGGAAAGGCAGCTAGTCATCACCACCCATTGTCAACTTTTGGGCTAATCTTTTACCAACGAATAGTGGGATTGACCATCACATTATATCACCCCCACAGCTGAAAGGGCGAGCATGTTTGGCGCGAAGAGGATGTAAACCCGTGACCCTCAGATTACAAGTCGCATGCCTTAACCCATCTGGTCATGCCAGGCTTCTGTTTTTTCTTAACATAATAAATATTAAAAATGCAATAAAAGTACATAAAAATGTCTATACCGAAAAGAAAGGCATAATGTTTTCAAGAATTCTAACAGTAATGGTTACATAGTTCAGTCTAATGCTGAGGGATATACAGAATTGATATTTCTTCTGAAAGCATATATGAAATAAGAAGGGGGGATCCAAACCACAATCTTCTTCCTCACATCATTCTGTATCACTGTATCGAGCTTGGTGTTAATTCATCATAAATATGGAAACGTATGAGGAACACACACACACACACACACACATATATATATTGACGTTTATTTACATATCAAATAAATTATTATTACAGTTGCAGTACTGGTACAAACAGATGAAGAGGCTGCATCATTATTGGAAACATTTTAAAATTGTTTCTTGTAGTTTCATGTATCAATTTGAGTTCACTAATTAGTTTAAAGATGAGTGTCATGTGATGGATAATAAGTGCCAGTGTTACTGGGCTGTGATTCTTTAGAGTAAGTGTCTATCATCTGATGGCAATAAATGCCAGCAATATACTGACAGCACATAATACACTTTTTTAAAAATAATATATTCACAAACAAGTCAAATATATGTATAAAAATTATTACACTATTGGTTATCACAGTTATATTAAGAACTTTAAATGATTGTCTCTTTTTTTTTTGTCAAAACCCACACAGGCAGGTTCAATTAATTTAGAACATCTTTCCACAAGACAAATTATTTTCCTGTTTTCTGTTATCACAGTATAATTAGTGATAAATTCACTTATTTTATCCTAGTTTATCACAGTTGTATAAAGAGCTTTAAAAATTATCTTTTACATCAAAAGTGAACACAGGCTAGTTCAGTCATTTTAGAACCCAACTGACAAAACAAATTATTCTTCTCTACTCTGTTTATTACAATTTAATTTGTGATCATAACACTTTTAAAAGCCATTACTATACACTCTTTACAGCTAAACTTACAAGCACAGTCTAGATCTATATCTCTCACTAACTTTGTCTTACTGTCACTAATTTACTTTAACTTCTTCAGAAATCATCCATCATAGCTAAACTGACAATTTTTCATTCAGTCTAGATCTGTCTAATTGTCTCCCTGCATCTGCACATTATTATAACACATGACAGAAAAAGAGTAGAAATATCTAGCTTTCTAGTGACAACAATACAACACACAATGAGAAAACTTAGAATATTTTGAGTAAGATGGTGTCAACAATATTACAAAAGCCTAGTACAACAAATAAACTGCATACACAATGCACAACTTGTACTGAGTTACATAATGAAACATGTCATAACAGATCACTTTTAAAATAATCAACTTTCAACGCTCTTTTTGTGAAAACTAAATAATAACTCTTAAACTAAACAGTTTTGTATATCCAACAGTAAGGGTAAGCTATGCATAATTTTAAACAGATGAACTAAAAGGAAGAAAGATAGTCAGAAGAGAAGACTATCTACTCTAGGAATACTTTAATTAGATATTTGGATTTAATTGACACTCTTATAATGCACCACAAAATCTGAAAGTGTGTCATTCTGTGGCAGAAGGACACAAATCATATTTCTAAGTGCATGACTTTTGAAAACTTGTTTGCATTAATATATTATAGAAAATATTTATATTAATAATGTACCAATCAGTAAATCCAACTTAGATATTTTTACTCCAAGTATGAGGAAAGATCCAACATAAAGTCTGAATGAAAGACCAAAGAAATGTAGAAATCCACAAAATCAAGTCAACATGGTAAACACACTAGCCAAATCCATGTTGACGTTCAAGCACATTCCATGTATTGAAAGTAAACCCATTTGTTAACTTCAAACACAGTCCAAATGTAAGAAACCATGTCCAAGCCCACCTTTAAACTTAAAACTACAGTTCACATGTCAGAAACACTGCTCAAACCCACCCATCAACATCAAACATACTCTACATATCAGAAATATTGGTTAAATCCACCTGGCAATATCAAACAAAATTTACATGGCAGAAACACTGGTCAAATCCACATTCAGACTTCAAACGCAGTCCATGTTTCATAATCACTGCCAAAATCTATTCATCAATTCAAGCACTGTTCACAAGTCAGAAACACTGCCTAAATCCAACCCTCAACGTAAAGCACAGTAAATTGCTCAAATCAACACATCAATTTCAAACACAGTTCACACATCAAAAACACTGCACTCAAATCCACTTGTCAAATTCAAGTACAGTCCACATATCAGAAACACTGCCAAAATCCATTTGTGAAATTAAAGTGCAGTCCACATGTTGGAAACACTGCCCAAGCACACCCATCATCTTCAAACATAGGTATGTGACAGAAACACTGCTGAAACCCACTAGTGAACTTCAAACTCAGTTGGCACATCAGAAATACTATCCAAATCCACCCATCAGATTCAAACACAGTCCATATATGTGAAATGGTAATAAAACAAATGTGTTAACTTAAAAGATAGTCTACATGTCAGAAACACTGCCCAAACACATCTGCCAACTTCAAACATAGTCCACATGTCAGAAACACTGGCAAATTTTACTTGTTAAATTCAGGTACAGTCTACATGTCAAACACAATTGCTCAAACCCACCTATTAATGTGTCACAAACACTGCCAAAACCCTCCTGTTAACTTCATACACTGTTATCAGAATCAATGCCCAAACACATTCATGAACTTAAAACATAGTCATATTTCAGAAGTGTTGCTCAAGTTCAACTGTGAACCTCAAACACAACCCACATGTGAGAAAGATTTCTGAAATCCAACCATTAACTTAAAATACAGTTCACACATGAAAAACACTGCTCAAATCCACCTGACAATATCAAACACATTTCAGTCCACATTTCAAAGACATTGGTCAAATCCATCTGTCAACTTGAAACACAATCCATAGGTAAGAAACATTTCCCAAATCAACCCATCAACTTCAAACACAGTCCAAATGTTAGAAACACTGCTCAAATCCACCCAACAACTTGAAACACAGGTCAAATGTGATAAACACTGAGCAAAATCACTTGACAAATTCAAGTAAAGTCATAATGTCAGAAAAACTGCCAAAACAAATACCTAAACTCAAAACATAGTCCACGTGTCAAAAATAATGCTAAAATCCATCTCTCTAATTCAAAGACAGTACAGTAATGTGCAAGAAAACATGCTCTAATCAACCTGTAAATTTTAAATATCGTCCACATGTCAGAAACACTACCTTAACCTAACAATCTGATTCAGTCTCAGTCCACATGCATGAAATACTAGTCAAACCCATCCATTAACTTCAATCATAGTTCACATGTCAGAAACACTGCTCAGACCAACCTGTCCACTTCAGTTAGAATCCAGATGCCCCAAACACTTCCCAAATACCTCCATGAACTTCAAACCCAGACCACAAAAGGAAATACTGCTCAAACCCACCCATTAACTTCAAACACAGTAGACATGCCAGAAACAATGCCTAAACCAACCAGTCAATTTCATACAGTCCAAATATCATTAATACTGCCCAAATCCATATGTCAATTTCAAACATAATCCATATGTTAGAGACACTGCTTAAGTACATCCATCAATTTCAAACATAGTTATGTGTCATAAACATTGCTCAAACCTATCTACAAACTTCAAATACAACCCACACATCACAAACAAACCTAGTATATGTGTGGAATAGACTGTATAAACTCACCTCTCAACTTTGAAACATAATACTTGGGTGGAATACACTGGACAACCCCACCTGTCAACTTTGAAACACAGACATGTGTAAAATAGACTGGAGAAACTCACCTGCCAGCCTTGAAACAAAATTCATGGATGGGATATACCAGACAAACCCATCAGTCAACTCTGAAGCATAATACTTGGGTGGAATACACTGGTAAAACCCACTTTTCAACTTTGAAATACATTTGTGGAATATTATGGCAAAATCCATCTCTCAACTATATATTTTATGGAGTTATTCTCTACTAACTAAACTGAAGTCTTAATTTCTAGCTTACTAATTCTTACTACAAATCTGGCAACCAAAAAATAAATAGCTTGTTGTCAAGATGTCAGTTTGGAAACATGCTTGATACACTTTTTGAACTGAAAACACTATATAATGTACTTTAACATAAAGCCTACCACACATCTTGGACATACAGCACCGGACAGTATACCTTAATATTATATCTACCACACATGTTAGACTAAGTACACAGGACACTCAACCTTAACATTATATCTACCAAACATCTTGAGCTGAGTAAACTGGATAGAACCCTTAACATTATATCTGTCATGTGTCTTAAACTGAGAAAACTGGAATGGCACATATTAACATAATATCTACCACACATCTTGGACTGATAACGCTAGGGAATGTACATTCATTACACGTTAAAAAACATACTGGGCTGAGGACACTAGGAAATCGATCTGATATTAGATTTAGAACACAAGATAGTGTAAGTTAATGGAATACTTACTACATAAAATTAATAATAATAAAAAAAACTTACAATTTTTCATATAATTTATATACTTCCATTCTACCTGAGAGGTGACGGTAAAAACAAAAGAAATCTTCAAAAGTAAACTTTTCTGGAGCAATCGAATCATTCTGCAAATAATAAAATGCATATAAATAGACATACAGCTACCCATGGCACATTAAATGGTATTGACGAAAAGGTAGGTTCTTTTTGAGCCACATAGGTTATTGGATAAAGCAACAATTAATAAACACTATATAACATATCAATCTAGTTTCGATTGTCATACATTGTTTACAGCTAAACTCAAGCTTGACCCAAAACTAGAACTAATAATAATGTTTTGAATCGTACTTATGCCCCGACAAAAGTCTGGAATATTTTACTCAGTATTAGATATTCTATTGCAACAATACTCAATTAAACTAACAAAACATTCAGAAAGTTCTAGCAACATAATACAATAATTTCACTATTGTAAACAATCGCTAAGTCATAACAATTGAACCACACAACATACTATTCGTAAGCAGTTGTATAAACGAAATCACTGTACAATATCGCACTAAATATGACACACACGCTACATAAATTATTTAAAACAGTTGTGTATCTTTAATAGTTATTATGAAGCTATAACTTCCAAGGGATAATCACGGAACATACCCATTATCATGAGGCTATAACTTCTCAGGGCTAATCACGGGAATATACCCGTTATCATGAGTCTAAAACTTTCCAGAATTGGTTATTGAAACAACCCATTACTGTAAAGTTACAGCTTCCAGTGCTTTTTTACCATGTACAGTCATGTGAAAAAGTTAAGATACCCTATGCAAGTCTTGTATTTTTGTAACATTTTCGGATATATAGATATTTAATCTCAATTTTAATAATACTGAGATATTATAGGAATATAACTAAACAATTAAAACTGAAAAAAAGACTTTTCAAGATCTTCTGTAAGTGTAATTCTACAAAAATGCATATTCTAACTGAGGAAAAAGTCAGGACACCCCCACATTTATTCCCACTTAAAATGGCTCAACTCACACACAGGTGTATCACACCAGGTGTACATGATTAGAAGATCGTTACACAGCATTTTGAACGAGGCTTGCCCTATTTAAACCTCAGACATTTAGTTTTGTGTGCTTCTGACTGTTGAAGTGAGAGTGAGCACCATGGTAAGAGCAAAAGAGCTGTCTGAGGGCTTCAGAAAGAAAATTGTAGCAGCTTATGAGTCTGGTAAGGGATTTAAAAAGATCCCAAAAGATTTTGAAATCAGCCATTCCACTGTCCGGAAAATAGTCAACAAGTGGAGGGCTTTCAAAACATCTGCCAACATGCCCAGGTCTGGTCGTCCAAGCAAGTTCACCCCAAGAGCAGACCGCAAGATGCTAAAACAGTAGTTTTGTAGTGAGCTGTACCCACTTTGAAGCTGCACACGACAGTAAAGTCTGTTCATATTTTTTATTTTTGTTTTTTAGAATTGTGTTCGTAATATCTTTAACCTGTCGTAAAATGTTTTATATTTACGCTCACGTTTGAGTAAGTAGAAGAATATCCTCTTTCTTATTTACCTTTCATTACACTTTCATTCAGCAATCTCAAAAAACACTTGTTGGTAACGTTTTCGGAGTTATGAAATTATTTTCGTATAATACCTTCAATTACTCTAGTTTGGGCCCGGCATGGCAAGGTGGTTAGGACGCTCGACTCGTAATCTGAGGGTCGAAGGTTCGAATCCCCGTCACACCAGACATGCTCGCCCTTTTCATCCGTGTGGGCATTATAACGTGATGGTCTATCCGACTGCTTGTTGGTAAAAGAATAGCCCAAGAGTTGGCGGTGGGTGGTGATGACTAGCTACCTTCCCTCTAGTCTTACACTGCTAAATTAGGGACGGCTAGCGCAGATAGCCCTCGAGTAGCTTTGTGCGAAATTCAAAAACAAACAAACAAAATATTATAGTGTTCTTTGTTTATTTTAATCACAAAGTGAAGCAACAAAGCATATATCACTTGAATTATATAAAAATCAACTTAATGTGTTGAAAATTGTAATTATAAGCCCGTAATAAATCTAAATGTCTGGAAAACTTGGTCGGTTTGTAACAAATATCAGTGTTTATAAACAAACCAGCATCGGAAGCTCAGTCCGAATAAAGTAAAGTCGTACGAGATATTTCTGTTTTCATTATATATATTAATGAATCAATTTGTTTGTTCTATTAACAACTGAAGACTCGTGCAGTGACTAAACATTCTAATACTTTTATATTATGTTACAGGTTAGTTGTAACACGAATTCTTGTGTGTTGTTTATGTTTGAATTAAGTACTATCTGTGTGTGGTATTTTTTTTACACGTTCAGAGTTTGTGCACATGTTAAACCTAGGGTTATTTTTTATAAAGCTCACACCTCTCGACTGTTGTAAAAATATCAAAATTAATAACAATAAGTCACGCTTTGTAATTTTTTACGATCTTCCCAACTTTTATTATTTTACATATTTTTTGTGTCATGAAATGGAACGTCTTCATATGGTTTGCTTGTTTTAATTTCGCGCAAAGCTACTCGAGGGCTATCTGCACTAATTTAGCAGTGTAAGGGTAGAGGGAAGGCAACTAGTCATCACCACCCACCACCAACTCTCTGGCTACTCTTTTACCAACGAATAGTGGGATTGACTGTCACATAATAACGCTCCCACGGTTAAAAGGGAGAGCATGTTTGGTGTGACCAGAATTAGAACCCGCGACCCTCGGATTACGAGTCGAACCTTAACCCACCTGACCATGCCGAGTTCCTTTATATGGAAATCTCTACATATTCTAGGTATGTCATACTAACTTTAGTACTAATTGGACTGCACTTACGTAACTTGTTATGTTCCTTATGTACTCACGCTTATATTGAACTAAACAATACTTGCTTAATATCTACTTATTGGAATACATACAGAAGTGAAACAGCAGTTAGGAGCAAGGAGTGATTAGTAGTAATTCCCATATAATATAGGATTACCTTGGCTTTTGGTAGTCCTGCCAACTCGAGCGCTTTCTCAACTCGTCTCTTGTCGTCTTTATGGGTCGCAAACATTCTAACGATGCTGAAAAACCAAGACAACTGAAGACTTTAAGGATATATTGCATGGGAAAAAAACACAAAAAAACATTGTAGTCAGTTTGCTTGAATATACTCATTGTTTTTTCTGAAATGTATAGTTAAAGGAACAACTTCTTAGCATGATCAATAATTAACTTTAATGACAGAGAGAAACACTAAAAGAGAATTTTCGAGTTCAAATATCGAGGAGTATCGACGTGAGAAACAAGAAACACGAAAATCATTTTAGGCAAAGATCCCAGTGTCCATTGAGAGAAACTCAATAGGTCGTGATTCACAGAGAACGAAATTTATCATCTTTATAGCTTAACGAAGAGCGAACTATTTATCTAAGTGGAGTCCCTCGACGCTAAAATAAGGGATTTGATTCCACATAAGTAAATTCTATATATAATTCCGTGATGCAACCTTTTTCAGAATAGCAGTTAATTTGTCATTGTTATTCATGTTTCGACAAAAACAAAACATGTGTATATATATGCGTGCGTTTCTTTGTGTTCTTTTTTCTTATAGCAAAGCCACAACAGGCTATCTGCTGAGCCCACCGACGGGAATCGAATCGCTGATTTTAGCGTTGTAAATCGGTAGACTTACCGCTGTGTTTATGAAATCTCAAACACGTGAGCTTTCCTTAGTTGTAAAGCGAAAAATAATTGAGCGTAATTTTGATAAATATACAATTGTTTTCTTTACAATTACTGCTTTACTCAACAATTACTATTCAACGTTCATTGTTTCTACAGCTGTTATTATTGAACTATTTTTGTTCCACTATTTTTATTTTCTACTTTCGAGTGTTTTCTCAAAATAACACTGGAAAAAAATAACAGAAAAAGGAATAATTCTATTACGAAATGAAAATAATATTACCATAAATAAAACAAATAAAGTGACATAAAAATGATGAAAGAATTAACGTATAGTATTACAAAAGCAAAACAACACAAAATCGCGGTAGATTTTAAAATCCCTAGAAACTCAAGCACAAGCGAATAGTTGACTGTTCATTTCTAAGTTGAAAAAGAACAAGAGCAATACTTAATTGTTCATGAGGAGTAAATATTTTTCGTAGCTTTATAGATTATGTGATTCAGATTGCACAGTTAGCCCACAAAAGTGTGTTCTTTATAGAGTCGGATTAACTATTTGTGTACTAATTGTTATTTTTATGCATTGAAAGTTTACGTATATGTTAAAACCACTACTAGATTTAGTGTTCTCTGATTGATGTAGCCTCCAGTGGCTCAGCAGTAAGACTGAAGGTTTGTAACGCTAAAAAACGGGTTTCGACACCCATGGTGAGAATAGCACAGTTAGTCCATTGTGAAGCTTTGTGCTTAAAAATAAAAACAAACAAACTAACTAACTCGTGTCAAAAAACTGTGTTTATAACAGTAAAAGTCCCCCGCTGGGACAGGGGTAAGTCTACGTATTTATAACCCTCAAACCAGGGATTCGATTCTACTTGGTGGATACAGAAGATAGCCAGATTTGACTTTGCTATAAGGAAATACACATAACAGTAAAGTTTATTTTGTGATTTTTACAGTTTCTCGAAGATATGCGTTATCTCCACCTTCTATTTTTGCGTGTCACGAAATAGATTGTCTCCAAGCTCAACCCTTTACACAGTCATTTCTTGAACTTTAGTCCGCAAGACATGTCTGAAATTTCATTAAAATATTTAAACAATGCGATTTATTGAATGAAGGATATGTTTCGTAAAATCATATTTATATGAATTAAAACATTTACTTTTGGAACACAGCTTTTTGAGTGCACGGAATCTCATTTTTCTATACGTTTAAGGGTCCGAGAAAAAAAATTATCCTTGGATTACTAGAGTTTATTTTCAGAATCACTGTCCAAACAATTTATATATTTTATAAAGGTGTTTTTGTAAGCTTTATTTTAGTTGACAACAATAATGAAATACATTTGTTAGTAGTTAAGCCTTAACCCCCTGGCCATGCCAGGCCAGAGATAGAGGTTAACTAAAAATAATTATTTTCAGAAAATGAGAAAATGATATAAAAGCAACAACTATTTACCAGACAAAAGAAAAGCAATATTAAATCAGAATTTTTACGAGATAGATAATACAGTTCATTAAAAAAGCCTAAATTGGCAAACGAATGCAACATGTCTCCGCAACACAATCCCAACATGACCAATTTTACAACGCTAAAATCAGGGGTTCGATTCCCCTCGGTGGGCTGAGCAGATAGCCCGATATGGCTTTGCTATAAGAAAAAACACACATGACCAATTTTGACAATATTAAAATCGTGAAAAGACACAGAAAAATCGAAAACTGTTCCTATCACCGCTTAGGACCTGCAAGAATGTATGTTTTATACCAAACGTCGTAAATGTCAATTGACATACACGTTAATATATAATTCTGAAATTGTCTATATATGCGCTGGGGATCTGACAAAATGTATCCTTTTACCCAATCCCATGTAAAATTTGTCAAAATATGGCGGAGTAATAGTCAAGCGATCCTAAAATTATGCTTTTTGTCATATTTTGATCCTCTCATAGTTAGTTAAAATAGGCGAGTCCAGTATTTTTGTTCGTCAGTGTGTGTTGTCTTTTAAAAGAAAAAATATAGTATTTTTATATCAAATTCCATTTAAATTTGTGAAGGTACGGACGAGTAGATTATGTTTTTTTTTTTTTTTAGTGAACTGTGAACCCCTTAGAAAAAGATAAAATAGGCAAATCCAACTTTTGTATGTCATTGTGTTCGGCGCATGAAAGTGTACATACAAGTCGTTTTCATCTTGAATGCCGTAAATATTACTGCACATAAACCGAAACACGGATTGTTTTCCTTTTAAAAGGTCTAAATAAAAAAAAGAAAGAAAAGAAAACAAAGAAAGATTTCTGGACGTATTGGACTAGGATATTACGCTATTGAGTTTCAGGTCGGTCCTCCGAGACATAGGGCCCAACATGGCCAGGTGGGTTAAGGCGTTCGACTCGTAATCTGAAGGTCGCAGGTTCGAATCCCCGTCGCACAAAACATGTTCGCCCTTTCAGCCGTTAGGACGTTATAATGTGACGGTCAATCCCATTATTCGTTGGTAAAAGAGAAGCCCAAGAGTTAGCAGTGAGTGGTGATGACTAGCTGTCTTCCCTCTAGTCTTACACTACTAAATTAGAGACGGCTAGTGCAGAGAGCCCTTGTAAAACTTTGCGCGGAATTCAAAACAAACAAGCAATCCGAGACATAAAGGAATGGTGGTCGACTGACAAGTGTTTGGAAGAAGAAGAAACAAGAGAAAACAGTATGTCTCTCTGCAAAGACATAATTAAGGTGAGAAATAAGCTTTGTAAGTGGCCTGGTATTTTGTTTAATATTCTTAATTAACTGAATTTACTTTATTAAAAGCTTGATGTCAAAAACTGCTTGCTGCCAATATTTTTAGATACGTAGTGGTTTTATAATGTGAAGAGATTGCAGTGACAACTTGATAATAAATTCTTGCTAAGTTATCGCGAAATACAAATATTATGTAGGGATGCCTATTGAACTTAGAAAAAGAAACCAAATAAGATACGGATGGAACTGAAGATATCACTTGATCAGCTAAGGAAACAGTTCATTTTTCGCTACTGAATAACGAATAGTAGAAAAAAAAAAGAGAACCAACTTGTTTTTTTATTATTAAAACAATTGAACGGAAAATAAATTGGTTTGCCGGTTATGCTCCATTATAAAAAAATACAACAACGAAAGTAGGACCAGTCTGTCTTTCATTAGTTAAAAAAAAAAGAACAATGGAAAATAAAGTGCCTCATTGTTCATGTTCTCTTATTCAAAAACTGAAAAAGAACCAGTTCGTTTTCTTTGTTCAAAAACGAACTGGTTTTTTGTTTGTGTTCCGTTATTCAGTTGTTGAAAACTGTTTCATTATTTATATTTCCTTATTCAAAAATTTAAAATCGAAAAAGGAATCTGATGAAAGACTTTCCAAACGTCGTCCTCTACACTTGTGTCTCCGCAACAGGCAGTTGCTGTCCATTCTACAAATGGTTTCTCATTCGTATTCCATTATTCTAAAAACGAACAATAAAAAACAAACTGGTACGTTATTTGCATTTCGTTTGTCACTATGTGAAAAACGAACAATAAATATGTGTTTAACTTACAGTTGGTTTTTGGGTACTGTAATTACCGTTGGAAGAGAGAAAACACTTGATTATTTAAGACGTTTTATGTGAACAAGTAACAGTAACAAAGAATTTTGCAGAAAATTTCAGATAAAATATTCTATTGTTTTCATACTGTAACACTATTTATTAAATGCTAATGTTATTTCCATAGGATCCTTGACACTAGTGATACTAAGTCGAACATAGAAATAATAAAACTTGTTAATTCACAGAGATTCAACTATTTCTCCAAACAACTTAGTTGCTGACATTTTGAAGAAGAATCTGTTCATCTTGTTCACAGTTGCAGACGTTATGAAACGTTTACTGACATTCTCCCCCGGAAGAAAATAATTACGCTAAAAAGCGTTTATTGGTGAACGTTTAGAATGTTGATAATACAATACTCATCAGATTGACACAGGAGAAACACAGTAGGTGGCAGTTCTAAAAATGTTTTTGTTTCTTGTAACCATAACTGTCTTGAGAGTTGACGCTGACAATTAGTTATGTTTAATCTAACCCTATTTTGAAGAACGGTTTATCGTTATGGACAGAAGAAATGTGATTACTTTAAGGAGAGTTTTAGAAAAAACGGGAAGCTTTTGTGTCAAATACAAGAGGTAAATATGACCTTTATTATAGATATAATGTATATGTGTGTGTGTGTGTGCATGCGTTTTCTTATAGTAAAGTCACATCGGGCTATTTGCTGTATACACCGAGGGAAATCGAATCCCTGATTTTACCGTTACAAATTCGAAGACTTATTGTTGTACCACCGGCGTCCTAAAGTATATGTAATAGCATACAAAAAGATATATATAAAAATATTTTTAAGAAAGTAAATGTAGATTTATATTGAGTATATATATAGAGAGATGTATTTATTAAAAATCATAAATATAAAATATCTGTTGTGTAATTAAAGTAATATAAAACTTAAGGCACAATAACAACACATAAATACGTATATTTTAACTAAAATGAGAATGTTTTTATGTGTTTAATTAAGTTCTAAAGTGAGGAAAATGTATTTACAGATTCTGAGATTACGTAGGAGCACAACGCGTCAATGGAGCATGCAATAGGATGGCATACTCTGTGTTTTTCAAGGGTTCAGTGTAGAAAGAAAACTCGTTTTTATATGCGACTTGAAAAATACTTTTAATGTATATATATATGTGTAAGTGTATGAACTGTAGACGTTATATTAAGGTTATTTCTAACGTACAAATCATAAATTTACATGACGATTACAACTGGTATGTAGTCACAGTAAAGAGGCTATTTTTTGATTTGCCTTAAGTAATGTGAAGCCACCCAAAACGGATCGTTTTTGGAAAGGTTATGCAGAAGCACTTTCCAACGTATTCATACACTCCCACCATACAGTTGGTTCAGAACTTCAAGTCATGGATATTCCTTGTACTTAATGGTACGGGAAACTAAATGAATATGTATTAATTTAGGGTACCAGAGCCGTCTAAAAAACAATCATGCAATAAATCCTACTCTAATAATGGTAATCAAAGTAATGTACCTGATGATAATCCACAAACACAAAAGTCATTGACAAAAACTTCTACGTGTTCCAAGCAACAGTTTCCAACATAATTGAAAATAATATCCGTAAGTCCGTTAAAAAAGGAGACGCAACATTTTCTCATATACTATATGGATTATATAAAGCAAGCAGAGAAGATTGGTGTGAATTGAACATGACGGCATTACGGTGGAGCTTTTAGCCATTGAAACTACACTGCAAGGATATTATTAAGTATACAGTCATTACATATAAAATGGCCGAACGTGAAGCTGCAAAATCGTATTAATATCATGTACATCAGAAGAGTCGTTTTCAAGATTTAACGGTTGAATTAGTTAAACAGTGGGATGGTGTGCAGATCAATGGTGCTGTTAACACGTGCGTAGTGATAAGAAAAAATGGTACTTGACGTCCTCAAGTGGTTCAGAGGTAAATTTAGTTTGATTTGAATTCGCGCAAAGTTATTCGAGGGATGTCTGCGCTAGCCGTAACTAATTTAGCAATCATGAACTAGAGGGAAGACACCCACTAAACAACACCCAGCGTCAACTCTTGAGCTGCTCTTTCACCAGTGGATGGTGGGAATGACTATATATAACCTTATATAACGTTTCCACGGCTGAAAGGGCGAGCATGTTTAGTAGGACTGGGACTCGAACCTCGGCCCGCCTATTGCGAGTCGAGTGCCATAGTCACCATAAAACACCACGACTCATCGGTAAGGCATAATGTTTATAACGCTAGCATCTAGGTTTTGATAGTCGTGATAGGTACAACACAGATCCTGTTGTGCTTAACAAATGTTATCTGCCTTATACTGAAAACTCGCGGGTTCGAATTCCAGTCACACCAAACATGCTCGCCCTTTCAGCTGTTGTGGCGTTATAATGTAACGGTCAATCCCACTATTCGTTGGTAAAAGAGTAGCTCAAGATTTGGCGGTGGGTGATGATGACTAGCTGCCTTTCCTCTAGTCTTGGGCCCGGCATGGCCAGGTGGTTAAGATGTCTGACTCATAATCCGAGGGTCGCGGGTTTAAATCCCCGTCACAACAAGCATGTTTATCCTTTCAGCTGTGGGGGCGTTATAATGTTACGTACGGTCAATCCCACTATTCGTTGGTAAAAGAGTAGCCCAAGAGTTGGCGGTGGGTGGTGATGTCTAACTGCCTTCCCCCCTAGTCTTACACTGCTAAATTAGGGACTAGGGACGGCTAGCGCAGATAGCCCTCGTATAGCTTTGTGCGAAATTCACAAACACACACTGAAAACTTTGCTGCGACTGGACTTCACAATTAGAGGTAAAAGAGAAAAACTAGTGTTTAAATTACTATAATTGAATAGAGTAGACAACGAATGTGGTTAATATGAAGAGTGGTGAAGTATTATGGTCAGTTGGAAGGGAGAGGCTAACGTTTTGTCTAGAATAAGTAGGTTAATTTGTAGATTATAGGAGAAGTCAAGGTTGTTGAAAGACTGGATGATTATTGTGTGGATTAGTTAGGTAAGGTATCGTGTGTATAAGTAACGTCAGTTAGGCATGGACTAGTGAGGTGAGTTATTTTATGGGCTGGCAACAGTGAGCTACACATTGTTTATAAAGATGAGCTCTTTATTGTGAGGACCAGTGATGGTGAGGTATATGTAAATTAGTGAGGTGAGTTATTATGTGAATTAGTAACGTGAGTTACGCATGGAGTAGTTAGGTGGGGTAATGTGTAGATTAGTACGTGGACGAGCGGTTAGTTTATTCAAAAGAAAATACACATGTTTTTACAGAGAAAATCATTGAAAGACTCGTAAGACTGCAGGCTTAAAATGGTATGGCAAGACTATTTTTGATAACTATTTAAAGCATTGCTATTATACATATACGTACATATCGCAAATTCAAACGTTTTACTTTATATTTATTTATAGAGACTGCAGGCTTAAAATGGTATGGCAAGCCTATTTTTGATACTATTTAAAGCATTGTTATTATACACAAATACGTACATATCGCAAATTCAAACGTTTTACTGGAGATTTATTTATAGAAGACACAGATAAGTTTCCGTGAAAATATTTATAATCATCAAACCTCACAATTTTTTGTTTTACTTTCTCTTCATAAACAAACCACTAAAATTATATCCCTAATAGACGATCACAAACTAGGCCCAACCAATACTATATATATTTGTTTTGTTGTTAAACACCAAGCTACAATTTGTGATATCTCTGTTGTGCCCAGCACATATATCAAAACCTGGTTCTTAGCGTTATATATCTCCAGACTTGTTGCTGAGCGACTGAGGGGGATTACATATTTGAATAACCGCATATTGTAACAAAACAATGTTTGAACTCACGTCCCTACAGGTTACGTAAGTACTTTAATTAACTAATTTAGTTTGAACGAAACGACTCTCAGTCTCCAAGGTTACTGATATTATCAAGACGGAAAGTTTCATGATATATCATTTTGTCCAGTCACATATTTGATGGGTCTATCAGGAGAACATACTTATCAGTAGAGAGATATTAAATGTCCACATTTTTACAATGTGAAAACATTTATGAGAATGAATTAATCCATGGATCCAATTTTTAACAACACATTTTATTCGGAATTTGAAACGCCGTTGTTCATACTATCAAAGTATGCCTATCATTTAATGATATGAATTGTTATCTTTTTTAAATTAAAAATATAAAATCAAAACAAATGAAATATAAGTAAAGAAGAAAATCAAAAACCAATAACATAATATTGTGTTTTGAGGGTTCCTTTTTTCATGCATTTATTATATGACAAGTTTATAATAAAAGTTTAATTATACAGTTACTATTATCCAAATTTAAACTTTTTGAAATATTACCAAGTTAAAGGAAATCATTATTTACTTGCATCTGAATTTGTTTCTTTATTTGTTGTTAAGCACAAAGCTAAACAATAGGCTATTTGTGTTTTATCGAACAAAGGTATCGAAACCAGATTTTTACAGTTATAGGTCATGAGATTTATCGCTGAGCCAGCAGAGGGTTTAATGAGTTTAAAGTTCTGTGTAACTACTGTGGAAACACAGGAGTCCTTAAAAAGAAAACTTTACGATACAACAAGCTTCTCAGTTTTACTTATGACAAAGCTGATAAGGCTATTTGGCGCCATCCAAAATTTTGAACTGCTGACCGCAGAGCAGGTAACCAGCTGGCAGCACTCGCCGCCAACTTTTAAATGTCACATTATAACACCTCAGTGGCTAAAATGGTGAATATTTTCAGCACAGAGTTTCAATCCCGCGACTTGTGGACTGTGAGTCGAGTGTCCTAATCATCAGGCCATAACAATACCCATAAATTGTATCCGTTAATCAGAGAATAAATTAAGACTTCCAGTAATTCTTTTACGAGAAACATTTACATTTCCTATTGGCATTAAGAGGACACATTTTTATCCATCTATTCTCCTGTTTAAACACATGTAAGTTAAATACTGTTTCTGATATAACTTTGTTGGTTCGTTTACGTTTTGTGAGTATATAGAGAACATCTTCATCCGTGGGGACGTTTGATATACAGTCATTTCCACTATTCGTTTGTAAAAGAGTATCTAAGAGTTGGGGTTCAGTGGTGTTTACTAACTGTCTTTTCTCTAGTCTATCGCATATAAATTGGGAACGGCTAGTGCAGATACACTACATGGCCAAAAGTACGTGGACACCCGACCATCACACCCATATATGTGCTTGTTGAACATCTCATTCCAAAACCATGGGCAATAATATGGAGTTGATATCCCCTTTGCTTCTCTAACAGCCTCCACTCTTCTGGGAACTCTTTTCACTAGATTTTGGAACATGGATGCAGGGATTCTCTCCTATTCAGCCACAAGAGCATCAATGAGGTCGGGCGAGAAGGCCTGACTCGCAGTAAGCGTTCCAATTCATTCCAAAGGTGTTCGATGGGGTTGAGGTCAGGGCTCTGTGCAGGCCAGTCAACTTCTTCCAAATCAACCTCGGCAAACTATGTCCTTATGGACCTTGCTTTGTGCACGGGGGTAATGTCATGCTGAAACAAAAAAGGGCCTTTCCCAGACTGTTGCCACAAAGTTGGAAGTACACAATTCTCTAGGATGTTGTTGTATGCTGTAGCATTAAAGTTTCCCTTCACTGGAACTAAATAACCTAGCTCAAAACATGAAAAACAGTCTTAGACCATTATTCCTCCTTCACAAAATATTACAGTTGGCATTATGCATTCAGGTAAGTAGCGTTCTCCTGGCATCCGTTAAGTCCAGATTCGTCCATCCGACTGCCAGATAGTGAAGCGTGATTCATCACTCCAGAAAATTCGTTTCCACTCCTCCAGGGTCCAATGGCGGTGTGATTTACACCACTCCAGCCAAAGCTTGGCATTGCACATGGTGATCTTAGGCTTGTTTGCGGCTGCTCAGCCATGGAAACCCATTTCATGAAGCTCCCGAAGAACAGTTCTTGTACTGACGTAGCTTCCAGAGGCAGTTTGGAACTCGGTGATGAGCGTTGCAGCTGTGGACAGACGATTTTTACGCGCCACGCACTTCAGCACTCGGTGGTTCCAGCCTGTGAGTTTGTGTGGCCTACCGCTTCGTGGCTGAACTGTTGTTGCTTCTAGACGTTTTCACTTCACAATAACAGCACTTACAGTTGATCGTAAAAGCTCTGGCAGGGCAGAAATTTGACGAACTGACTTGTTGAAAAGGTGACATTCTGTGACAGTGCCACGTTGAAAGTCACTAAGCTCTTCAGTACAATCCATTCTCTTGCTAATGTTTATCTATGGAGATTGGACGGCTGTATGCATCTGTTAGCAATGGATGTGGCTAAAATAGCCGTACCCACTTATTAGAAGGGGTGTCCACATACTTTTGTCCAGATAGTGTAGCTCACGAGTAGCATTATGCGATACTCCAAAACAAACAAACATAAGAACAAGGAAAACAAAACGACTGCCACTTTAATACGCAATTAACCACTCGATCTGGAAACTGATTTATTGATTCAAAGCTGCCAATAAATACATGTCAAGTGAAGAAAAATATCGTATTATAATAGATATAAGAGGTAGATACCATGTCAAGTAGTGTCCAAACAAATATAGAATAATGTTGGATAATACAACAACCCGTGGCTATTATTGTTTTTGAGTTCTTTTTTGTAGTTATAGTTATATTTAGTTTTAGTCATGTGTAGTTATTAGTTTAATTTTAGTTATAGTTATTATTACAGTTAATTACATATTTTAATTATTATGACGTCTAACCAAATGGGTAAGACCTTGAAATCTGTAGAGGTAAAATAACTTGAGGTTCCACATTATTTCACAATACTCTCTATAGGCTGGCCAAACACCAAATTTGAATGATAAGAAGTCTTTAGTAATCATAGTTTCGGTTTAGCTACGTGACCATTTTCTACATTTCAGTCAGGCCGCTTGTTCCCCAACACACTTGGATGTAAGTCAGACAAGTTTTGTTTGTTTGTTGCTGAGCGCAAAACTACACCATGATCTATGTGTGATCTAACCATCACTGGTATCAAAACCTAATTTATAACGTTGCAAGTCCGTAGGCATGCCGCTGTGCCACTGGGGGGTATAAGATGACAATTTTCGTTGTTTTTATTGTTATCGTTTTACATGTTTATTTTTTCAGTTATAATTACACTTATTATTAACTGATATCACTTATGTTCGTTAAAAGATCTTTTCTTTACAGTTATGCCCGGTATGGCCAGGTGGTTAGGGCGCTCGACTCATAATCTGAAGATCGCAGATTCGAATCCCCGTCACACCAAATATATTTGTCCTTTCAACCGTTAGGCGTTCTAAGGTGACTTGTAAATCTTACTATTTGTTGGTTAAAGAGTAGCACAAAAGTTGGCAGTGGTTTGTGTTGACTAGTTGCCTTCCCTCTTGTCTTACACTACTAAAATAGGGACGGCTAGCACAGATAGCCCTCGAGTAGCTTTGTACGAAATTAAAAAAACAAACAAACACACTTTATAGTTATAGTTCAACGAAAAAACACTGTCGTCCATATAGATATAAAATAGAGTTATGTATTATTGCAAGCAATGTATTTTTAATAAAGATTTTTGGAAGATTTGACGACCAGATTAAGTTACCACAGTGTTTAACCATGGAGAAACGTTAAAGAAAAAATAAACTAATTTGTTATCGTTATGTGAACTGGATGCTGAATATTTTAACCGGATAGTTTAAAAGAATCCGCGAACAAAGAAAACATTACAGCAGTATAAAAGCAAATGTTGCTTGCATTGTATAGACATAGAATAAAGCTAAATATCATGGCAAGTGGTGTCTATACACATATAAAATAAAGCGTGATATCATACCACGTGGTGTCCAAATTCATACAAAATAACTTGCTCGTTTGTTTGATTAAGACGAAAGCCACATCGAACTATCTACTATGTCCACTACAGGGAACTGAATTCAAGATTTTAGCATTGTCAGTCCGTAAACGACGAGCCCAGCATGGCGGTGGGTGGTGATGACTAGCTGCCTTCCCTCTAGTCTTACACTGCTAAGTTAGGGACGGCTAGCGCAGATAGCCCTCGAGTAGCTTTGTGCGAAATTCAAAACAAACCGTAAACGACCAGCTGTCCCACTGGGGGAATTATAAAACAATACTATATGTATCATGATAATTGTTGTTAATATTAGATATACAAAATAAAGCTGGATATCATTTAAGCTTTGTACATTTAAACATCAGATGATTATCATAACAAGTGACATAAAATAAAGCTGGATGTTATAGCAGTGGTGTCTATATAGATATAAAGTAAAGCTGGATATCATAGTAAGTGGTGTCCATAAAGCCATAAAGCAAGACACCAATCCACATTTTATTATGTCCATATAGACACAAAATAAAGTTAGGCTGATTGTTTGGTCGAGGACTTATAGCGAAAAGCTCTAAGACTATGTGCGCCAAACATTTAAATCATTAACAATTAAAAGCCAATGCAATCTACCAATGTAAAAAATATAGAAAGTAAACATAAAAGAAATAGTTAAATCTATGATACGCACCAATAAGGTAAAAAATAAATTAAAATTAAAAGGTCAATGCCCTATAGAAAGCTAAGAACCCGGCCATTCTGGACAGTATCACCAATGCCAATGATGCCTTCCAATGCCAAGGGTAAATTCTAGGAAAAAACATGTCTAAAATCATGCTGCTGGTGATAGTTGTAACATATAGTGTCACAAAAACTACACACTGACTGATTAGTCACTTGTAAAACAAAACGATGAAAATATAGAAAATGTGTCCATTGGGGAGTTTAGATAACAAAAAATTTCCTCTCTCTGACACGATTGTTACAAAATTTAAATGTCCAAACAACAACAATAGGCTTTACCTAGAAAAGCTTGTTATGAAGTGTCTTACTTCAAATCGATTGTCAACTAGCATGAAGTGGTGCCTTGACAACAGGCATGAGGTCCACATAAGGAACGCCAGAGCAAATATATTTGGTTGTGGTGTCAACAAGCTCATTTTCACGGATAGCAAAATGGCCAGAAATCAAGAAGAACTGAATAGATATAAACGATAAAGATAAGAATTCCAGTTGTTTCTGTGTGTCCAAAAGAACTGAGCGAGAACTCATGTTAAGTAATGCCAGGACCATTAGTGAGCTAAGCAAATCCGTGAAAATAGTACAAGGCAAATAAAACTGCATACGTTTTGATAGTGAACTCAGAATCTGTCCATACAGAGCAACAATCATCCCACAGCAAAACATGGTAAAGCCCATCGAGTCATTAGATTTTTAGTAATTAGTAAAAACAGAAATGGAAGAATCGTTCAAATGAATTTCAGTAAAAAGATGATAACATGCCATCTGAGGATGGACTAATCTAATGTCAGACCACCTACTTCCAAAACACAGTGCCATTAAGACATAAAGACATACCACAAGGTAAAGTGCTGTTGTAAAGATCAACGCTTTACAGCATATTGCAAGAAATGTTGCAAATGCTTGAGGTGAAGTAAAGATCCGTAAGACTCAGTGTACAAGCTCTGGTTCTCATCAGAACCCAAGCCCCTGATGAGGAGCAAAGTCTAATATCTTTAAGACATGATCCCTGACTGAATCACAGACTATAATCTAGCTTTGATTAAAGGACGGCATGATAGATTTTTAGCATGGAGTATTTGTCCATTTCCCAGGAAGTAGAAATGATAATTCAATGCCCTTGTACACTTGGCACTCAAAACACAGCCCTGAGAGAATACAAGTTCTTGTGTGCAGGATAAAAACAAGGCCTTGAAATGGCCTGTACTTAAAAAAAATTCAAATATAAATTGGTAAACAGCCATGTAACTCGTAAGGATGGATATCCTAAAGTATGTCAAACCTCCACGTTCTCAAAATAAAAAAATAAATGATACAAGGCGTTTCCTTTTGAGGAATGCTTCTCTGATCGATGTTTCAAGTTAAATTAGGTAGTCTACAGTGAAGTGATGTCTACAGAAACAACATTGAATAGGCACAAAGAGGTTGTTCGATTCCATAAACCAAACAAGACGAGCATTAGCGATTCTCTTCTTGTGTTATGTGATGCTTTCAGTTCTACAGTTTTTTCTTCTTTTCATAAAATTCATTCACCCCTCTAAGTAAAGTTTTTAGAAGATAAAAACGTGTTTGACTTATAGTAATAACCCCGCTTTAACCTAATCCTTGATCTGCTTCAATCTTTACCTTATGTCCGTCATCTTTTGGTACAACAGTGTTAATTTCACCCTGTGAGTTTTAAATGTGGTAAAGTGTTAATATCAGCACACACCATCTTATGAAGCTAGAATTTTTCTGAAAAAGTAAAACTGAGATTGGTAGAGATTCGAAAATGTGATGCTTCTGATTAAGAGATGTCTTCGTCAATAGGTTACCGTTTCTCCGATACTACGAATCGAAATATTTCCTTCAAATTCTGAGCTGAGCAGAATGTTGGTAAATCACTTTGATAGTCGTTTTCTTTGCTAAAGGAAATTCACGAAAATACTCTAAAGATACGCTTTTAGTTTTAAATTTAAAAGAATCTCTGAAGTAGAACATATTTAAAATGGTGGAAATTTTAATTTCCACAAAGAAAAAAGAAACAACGGGCATTGTACAGATGAATATACTAGTTAAAAAAAGAAACAACGGGCATTGTACAGATGAAGTTAAAAATTGTTTCTAACTCATGTTATACTTGTATTGTAATTTTGTACGTTACTGAAAACCTTGCTGGAGTAGGCATACCAGTTTCGTGCTTTGCCGCGGGGTGAAATATCTAAATGATAAAAGCACTGATCCGGGTATAGACTGGTAGTTAGCCTATCAACCTGAGGATTTAAAGCTCTCTGGTTCGAGCCGTGGTGCTCTAAAATATGCTGTTGTAAGTGGGTTATAAAAGTGAGACTCAAACACACTTTTCTGGTAAGAGTAGCCGATTAATTGTTGTTCTTCTGGTCCACAGTTAAATATAAGATGGATAAACCTGAACATTATGGATCTTTGAGATGGTCGTTAAACCTGTTCAATTTCTTATTACAAGCATGTTCAACAATAATCGTGACCAATTTGTATAATATTCTCATTTTTTACTTCAGTAAAAGAACGTGCTAGAAATAATATATGACGGTTTGATTTGATATCCGTCCCTAATTTAACAGTGTAAGACTAGAGGGAAGGCAGGTAGTCATCACTACTCACCGCCAGCGCTTAGGCTACTCTTTTACCAACGAACAGTTGAATTGACCGTCACATTACAACGCTCTCACGGCTGAAAGGACGAACATGTTTGGTGTGACGGGGATTCGAACCCGTGACCCTTAAATTACGAGTCGAGTGCCTTAACCACCTGGCCATGCCAGACCAATATATGACGGAATAGAAAATATATCTGAATAAAATCTCGAGAAATACTTTTCGAACATTGTCATAAACTTACGTAATACTTATCAGATCTATCTGACCTCAAACAGGTGCTTAGGAGTAAATGTCATGTGCTAGTCCAATAATTTTGATGATTTATAAAAGAACGAATATAAACAAAAAGTGGTTACTGTCTGTATCCTTGCTTTCCAACATTGTTTCTACTACATTTCAATGTTTCCTTGAAACATATTTTAATTTAGGATAATTTTTATGTAACATTTTCTTTGTCTAAAACTGAAAACCTAATTTTTTAAAAACTAGTCAACAATTGTAGAACGTAATCATTCAAACAAACTCTTGCTTCAGACAATTACGGAATTAAAATAAATGTTACTGTATTTATTCGGTCTATGTTTAATATTTGATATTTGTATTTTATAAATTCCTCAACTTGCACTAGAATCACACATTAATACGAATTTCCTGCTTCGACACTTCTGAAACATTGATACATAGAGATACGCTCTTACCAACAGGCGTTTAGTAGCATAGTTCGTATTCGTAAAGCTCGTGGAAATGCAAGTCATTCCAATCAACAAATCTAGCGAATATTTTTAGCAAAACACTATTATTAACAGTTTTATAAAATCGCTTTCTTGTCCCCACCTGTTGTAGGCTCAGTCGTTTAACTGCACCAAAATTCCGAAACTACTTTGCTAGTAGATTGTTATTTTATTGAAATTGGTGGCTACATAACATCTTGACATCAGTTTCAGCGAATCGAACCTTTTGTATAATAGTATTAGAGATTCTCTACGTGCACGTTACCTTTTTAGAAATACTACAGCCTTGCATATTTTACACTTATAGCAACTATCTACATGGTTAATGCCAGTTCAGTTGAAAGAGATAATTGAGTATTAAAGGTCATATTTCGCAACAACATATGCTTTTCTAGAACTTTGAGTCAGGGTGACAACACTTCTATAAATTCGTCAAATGTCGAGTTTACAAAAGAACAGGAAATTTGTTTAATGATGTTTTTTTATGGAGGATGAAGTGGCCACACTAGAGAGGTTTATAACTTGCGATAATAAGTAATATTTTAACAATAAACTTACTTTTTCACTGGAATCTTTCCAGAACGATCTCTCATGAGAGTGAGCTTTGTATGAGCTTTTTCTAGGTACCTTCGAGAAGATGCGTTCCACGACATCAAGTTGTATGCCATTTTCAATAGTTCCTTCGCCCATATCTGTACCAGGAATAGAAAGGAAAAGAATAGTGCACATCAGTATGAAAAACGTCTTTGATTTCTTTTTGGTATAACGTACAAAGTAATACTCACAGTTTAAGGAACTCTCCCCTTTTTATGTCATTTTTACCCTTTTTTTTCAGCTAAGGGGTTTAAAGCTCCTTCTTCCTAACCTATCATTCTTATTACTATGTCACTATTACTATCAATTTCGGGACTATTATACCTATGTTTTTAAGTGGAAACTGTATATAAACTATTGTACAAGAAACAATGTTCAAATCAACCTATCATTCACCTTCAGTGACATGGTAGTAGCTATTCAGTACCTATTGAAAAATTAAGAATTTCAAAAAAAATATTTTAAACATTATCCATCATTATAAACTAAATAAGAGAGAACAGTCCCATAAAAAATGAAATATCATACTACTTTGTTTTGATAACAAGAAATGTAATTTCTTAACATCAGCTCTTCTCTCAATAAATTTAAGGCTTTCCTTTTAAAAACTTATTACTAAAGTCACCGTTAACAGTTTTCTCTTTAAATATGTTACTAAAATCGTCTTATACAGTTATTGTTTTCATTTTAAATACTTTAATAGAATCGCTCTCAATACGCTTACGATTTTCTTTTTAAATATTTCTTTCTGAAGCATCCCTTAAATGAGGAGCAGGTTGTATCTTTTTCATCATAACCAGACCATAAGGCCTATCTCTCACTTTTTCGAATTCACAGGTAATATTTTCATTTTTCAAGTTCTTCGCTTAATTTTGGTTTGTTTCTTTTACATATTGGTCAAAATCTGTATTTTTATTATTACCCTTCTTTCGGTTTCGTTTTCCACACGTCCTGATCCATAATATTCCTGTTAGCGCCCTTGGAGCACAAGTGTGAAAAGATGTCAAAATGAATAAATTAAATACTATATAAGATGACTCGCGTAAGTACACCAAGTAAAGTGAAAATGATAATTTACGTATCATTGATAGAGAGAAGGATTAGAAATTACTGGAGAGAAAGAAAGGCAGAGCGGTGCCGATATACAAAAAATATTAATTTAAAGATCATTACAGGATGGCTGATATGGGTATTAACAATTTTACTAATAAAGCAGAGAACAACGTTTCGACCTTCTTGGATCGTCTTCAGGTCCTGAGAAACATTTTTACTTCTAGTGCGTTTCACGTCATCACGAGATCACTATAGATTTTCTACTATTGTTAGTGCTGACTATATCAGTAGGGAAGCATTCCTTCAAACAGCACTATTGATTTCATGATGTTTATATTATTTGACATATCCGTAGAACATATGCAGTTGAAAAATAAATAATTTTGTGCGCGTATAAATATTTACACCACCTCTTTTAAACACACTTTAATAAAGTTACTGCTAATAAGTTTAGGGTTTTCTCTTTACTTGCCCAAAGTTTATTAACCCACCCACATCTATTCTTCAAGGCACGTGTACATATAACATACCAGAAATCAGCATCCAGCCCTGTTAACTTTCATTCATAAATTTATTGTTGCTCATGTTCAGGGAAAAATTAATGTAACCCTAATCAGAAAAAACAAACAAACAAGCAAAACGTTTCCACATACTTTGATATATTTGATATGCTGAAGATGACCGTACCTAGTTTTCTCACATCTGGTTTAATTGAAACAGTAATGAACTTATTTAGGTTCAGTCAATAAAGAATCAAACCTAGTTTTGTTTATAACAAAAATATCCTGATTAATGTTTTAATACAAATACAAATAAGAGAAAATCAACTCTGCGACCAGGGTTTAAACCCGGAAACACTGATTTCATAGCTATCCAACAGTAGAAGTCGTCTCTGTGGATATGACCACTACATTACATTAAGATAGGTACGAAGTACAAACTAGAGAAATCTGTCACATACTTACAATTACTTGTTTAGAGTCATTAGGAATCAGTGAAACAGTAATGTTGTTAAATTGAAGTAATTAATATTAAATATTTTAAGTGAAAAAGGTGCCTTCGAGACCGTGACTTATAATTCCAAGTCTTTGACAGGCTTCTATGATTTGGTATTTGTAATTATCATCACGCAGTACAGTGATTATACTCATAATGAGAGTTATTGTTAGTGAAAATCAGATAAACTACTTTTATTCTGGGATGAATAACGAGCCCTATAAACGAGAGACTCTGAGTTCAAGTGTTATCCTCCCAATACTTTTTGGCCAGGTGGTTAAGGCACTCGACTCGTAATCTGAGGGTCGCGGGATTGATCGTTACATTATAACGACTCCACGGCTGAAAGAGCGTGTATGTTTGATGTAACGGGGATTCGAATTGGCGGTGGGTGGTGGTGGCTAACGCAGATAGTCCTCGTGTAGTTTTGCGCGACATTCAAAACAAACCAAATCCATCACTTTTAGTTTATGACCTAAAATATTTATTACTAGCTGGAGCTGGGAAGAAGTTACGTAAATTTATGATTAATGAAAGGTTAACTTAGGACATAAAAAATTGCTTCTTTTATATTTATTTAGAAAAAACACACAAAAACACCGATAAAAATGCAAAAAAACATAAAACGTAAAACCACAAATTTATTTGCACATTCACTGTAAGAAACCAACAAACCTTCATACCATATTTAGAGAACATCAATCAACAGGAGATGAGATATCAGTAAAATATTAGCATAAAAAACTGCAAAACTGAATATTTGTTTGTACACTCACATGGACATCCATACTAGTTCCGGTCAGTTATTCATCCACATTATGCCAAGTAGTTACATGGACATACAGCAGACAGTACTATTATATTTATATAGATTATAATACAGCAACATTAACATTTTAATTGTTTCTAACTAATATAAATACAAATAAAGCACTTTTTCGCAAAAACAATAAAGAATAATTATAATTTTATCTGTTATGTTACCATCTGTAGTAGATGGAATAATACAATTCTTTACTGACAGCTAATAACCAAAAATACTTCAGGTGTTTAAATAACGTATGACGTTACTGTCAGAATAAATTACCTATTATTATTCAGCGGACTAGATTGAAATATTTAGTTATTGATACTAACACTTACTATTATAATAACAAGTCAGCGTTACTTTATAAATGTACTAATCACATAAGCTGTATTGTTTCTTCATTATAAAAAACCATAATTTACATTTTATCTTAACAGTAACAATTCAAGTAGCACATATCTTGTGATATTGAATTAATAAAAGCAATACACCATTTAAACCATAAGTATTTATTAATACAAAAACAAAGATATTTTAATACATATTTTGTCCATATATGTTCGGGCCATTATCAAACTATTCTAAGCATACTAAATTACTTGGCTCTATGCTCAAATATAATTTCAAATTTGATATCACCTGACGAGTGTGATCAAACCTGTTCAGAGTCAATTTGCACGTATCACTAACTAATGCATTTGAACGCATCCACCCTTTTTATGAAGGCCATATCCACAATTTAAGTGATTTCAAAATGATTTATTGGTGAACTGACGTCGCTTGTTCAACACTAACGTTTATTAATGAACCATTTAAAACAAGACAAAGATTTTGTAAATCACGTGTTTTTTGTCTTTGTCAGAAGTATCTGACGTTACTGCTGAACTTTAACGGTAACCACCAAGACTTAAACTTGATTGCATTTATATTATCACTTTCATTATTTCCCTCACGTATTAGTATTTTGTTTCCTGTAACAAAATGACTAATCAAACTGTTTAGGGCCAGATATCTCCAAGTTTCTTTGCTGTGTTATCCTTCATAACAAAAGCGCACTTCCTCTTCAGATGACACTGCATTTTTGCAAAAAACTAAAAATACAATTATATATGGGAATCGTTATTTTACCAATAATATGATGGGAAAAATTAATTTACAACCAGGTCTTCAAGACTCTGCTTGCGCACGTGTGTGTTCTCCGGTTTGAAAATCAATGATATGGACCAACGATTCTCAAGTTTAAGTAACTCGAGATCTCCCTTTAATCTAAAATATTTTTATCAAAACTATCGATGTGTTTTGTTTCGAAAAAGCAAGATTCTGCATATACAAAAAGATATATGCTAAAATTAAATGCTTTACTTAATATAAATTTCATTTTATGAAAATTACTTTTTATTATACGATCAATATTTTTCAAAATAATTTTATTAAACGTCGAAAACAACTCGCGGGCTTCAGTTTGAGAGACAGGGTCTGAACAATGAAAATAAACTTGTTTACAAAATTATTTATTTGACATAAAAGATTTTCTGCCACGTACTACAAATACGGATGGCCAATATAATATGAATCACACATTGGTTTTACTGCCTCAAAGTTGGTTTTATAGTTATCAAAAATGACTTAGTACCTTAAGCCACACTGTACATCAAAGTTGGTCAACTTTATTCGTGTTATAGAGTAGCGTGAATATATATATAAAAATTTGTAGCTTCAAAAATTAGGATTTCGCTAAATTAGTTAATCTGTAAGACTAAAATATAAATATTACCAACGTAGTTTCCCGGCTGTTACAACAGAAGTTGCAGAAATTGATATTGGCCAGGTCAGCTCCGTACACAACTGTTAATGCTTTTTCTTCCAGAGGGACATCCCGTGGTCCCATATTAACAACATCCCTCAGTTTCGCGTCCTGCAATAAGAAAAAGGTTGTACTTTAGAACAATCGATATCAAAAAGGAAAATAAAATACAAAAGCTAACATAGAATTTAATTTCTGAAAATAATATAAATTTTCGTTGTTTTTTTTAATTTCGCACAAAGCTACATGAGGGCTATCTGCGCTGGCCGTCTCTAATTTAGCAGTGTAAGACTAGAGGGAAGGCAACTAGTCATCATCACCCACCGTCAACTCTTGGGCTACTCTTTTACCAACGAATAGTGGGATTGACCGTAACATTATAACGCCTCCACGGCTGAAAGGGCGAACATGTTTGGTGTGACGGGGATTCGAACCCGCGAATTACGAGTCGCACGCCTTAACATGCTTTGCCATGCCGGCCCAATAATATAAATATAATGCTAATACCAAATAATTTCGACGAAGTAAGAACATGATTAGATAAATATCTTCAGATTTCCTAAATATTTACCTATGAACTGAAAAAACAGTGAAAAGTAAACATCTAGCTTAATATTGTACTTTCCCATTTTAAATTTAATAAAACAATGGACCATCAGAAGTACTGTTTAACAGCTATAAATAGCTTAACACCAGCTGACTGAATTAGAATACCAGCTTCTATGTTCATTAATTCTTACCAATGAAATATCATTCTTATTGTTCAATATCGACAGTCAATGGAACATCAGTTTTATTATTTAGTAATTACAGATATAAAACATCAGTTTTAAATTATTATACTCCTGAAGATGGTAGCGCATGGACACCGAAACATGTAGATTCCTTTCAGGATTTGTGCCTGATTGTAATAAATTATTTTAGCATTGTACTCCTTTTAATTCAAGGCTGATGGCGATTTATTCGAGAATTTCCCCTTTCTTCACAAAGCTAAATCTTTTGAATTCAACAGTGAATTGTTTTACATAATTTAAGCTTTTAGAAGTATAATTATAACCTTACAGAGTAGTGTAAGTAACAAAATCATTAGACAGAAGTTTTATTGTTTAGTAACTACAGACAATGAACGTCAGTTTTATTGTTTAGTAACTACAGACGATGAAATATCAGTTTTATTGCTAGATAAGTAGTGAAAAAGGAACATCAGTTATATTCTTTATTAACTACAGTCAATGAAATATACTGTTTTTATATTCTTACTTCGATAAATAAGTATCGATAGATTCACCAGTTGGGTACCCTTCACGTTAGCAATGTTTTCGGGCGTATTCCCAATCAACAACAGAGAACAAAATGTATTAGTAACTATAAACTGTGAAATATAAACTATTTTGTATGAAACTGTAAATAATGGAACATAAACTGTAGTTTTAAATAAATAAAAACAATAAACAAATCTGGTGTGTTGTATAATAACTATAACCAATTTAATACCAAATACATTTTTCTGTAAACTATAATCATTTAATAGAATCATCTACATTGTTCAGTATTTATATACAATGTTTCATTATCATTATTGATACAATGTGGGTTAAATACTTTTTTTTTCATATACCTAAACTAATTTAGGTTACTATACGGTGAAGTAAAACGGACTCAAAACCACGTAGATCAAACAACTTACAGCATCAAATACATCGTTTAGATAGCATGAAAATGAACATGAGTTGTACTGCCATCGAATGATATCAAAGAAACATAATGTATCGTACATATTTTGAGAGTCTGTGTTATACAATAATTTCTTTCCTTTAGTATAAAAACCTAGAGCTAGAATAAACAAATATAAAAATGCAACACTTATTTCCTTTGAAGTTATTTAATATACTATGATCTCAATATTACTTGAGTATATTTTTCTTACATTGCATAAAGCCCTGGACCATGTTTTCACAAAACATTGCTTATCTTGATTGTTTGTTTTTGAAATTCGCGCAAAGCTATACGAGGGCTGTCTGCACTAGCTGTCCTTCATTTAGCAATGTAAGACTAGAGGGAAGGCAACTAGTCATTACCACCCACCGCCAACTCTTGGGCTACTCTTTTACCAATGAATAGTGGGATTGATCATCACATAATAACGCTCCTACAGCTGAAAGAGCTAGCACGTTTGGTGTGACGGGGATTCGAACCCGCGACCCTCGGATTACGAGTCGAGTGCCTTAACCACCGTTTATCTTGAACATAAGGAAGCACACAGCTTCCTTGACGAGACTTCAAACCGCAGATATCAAACACATGGTATTTGTTTTTGTTTTTGCCTTTCAAAATGTGTAGTACATATTGGAGGGACTTACACATTTTCATAAAAAAAAACGATCTTTGAGTAGTGGATATTAACCCTGATGAGTTCGCAGAAGCGAAATGTTGGTTAAAAAAACAACAACAACATCCTGACATATATATCAGGAGTTGAAAGGTCGTTTTTTATAAACTCATAATGTTTGTTTTTTTCACAAGGAAATACTATACGGAAAAAGTAATAAAACTATTGTGCTAAAACGAACCAAGGAAAGCTAAGCATACATGTTATTATAAAGTGACTTATCTATCACATAAACTAGATTTTCTTCAGTATTTTAAGTACAATATTATTATTTAATTCATTAATTTATTATTATTCTTCAGATAAATACATTTGTCAAATTCAATTTAAATGTGTTATTTTTTCACACTTTTTGGTTAATAGATGCGATATTGAACAAAGTAAAGATTATAACACAATACTACAACAACATAGTCTATCTAGTTTTATGAACTTCATCGAAGGGACACACATACATATGAACAGCTGCAAATTATCTACACTTATTGATTACGTAGCAAACACTTGAGATCATGAAAGATAACACCTATTTGTGTGTAAGCAACAGCTCACTAGCTTATTTGATTTGAAAATTGAGAATTATCAGAACTTAACATTTTTAACAGCATACTACTTACTTGATCCTAAACCTGAAAACTATCAGAAACTAGTATTACTTTTAAGAGCGTGCTAGTTTGCTTGATTTTAAAGTTGTGAACTATCAGATAGACATTTTATTTAAACAACTGAGCTGTCATAAAACAGTGAGATATCTCGAACTAGGACCCAGTCAGTAGTGAGAAGTAGTGATAAAGTATTCGGAAAATAGTAAGATATCTGAAACTAAAATCCAGTCTGCAGTAAGAATTATCAACTAAAGTTATAAGGTGATTCAAGTAACAGACCTTGTGAAGTCAAATAAAAATCGAAGCCGTCAACATAGTTCTTATATGACTGACATCCACAAAAATGATAAATAGGAGAACCAGTAAAGCAAAAAACAAAAAAATGGAGTTCTACTGTAGTCTTATACGACTAAGATTCATAAAGCTGAATTATAAAAGAAGTTGTGAAGTCGAAAGAGAAACATTGATGTCTCGGTATGATGAGGCTAACATACATAAAGAAATAAGTCAGTAATTTAAGCGAAAAATAATTTCCCTGAAGAATGAAAGAAAATCAATTTTTTAAGAGCGAATTCTTTGTGACCAGATAACGACAAAATCTACATAAATATATCAGTGGTGTCTGTTGTGTAACTACTTCGCAGTACGTAAATGGATCTTCATCAAATATGGCATGAAGTTTCGTTGGATCTATGTGAAGATACAATTAAACTTTCGGTTTAACATTTTGTGTTTTGCAGTTTTTTATGGGCGCTTTGCGTGTCTTTTTTAAACCATTTCATATAACGGAAACAACTTTTCATGTCTTAAGATAAACTTTCATTGATCATGAATTAAAATATCTTCCGTCCATGGGACACGGATCTCCAACAAGTATTGAATAGGATCTTGAATCTTTAATTTCTCGTGTTGAACGAGCAGATATATCTGATTTATCGTTATGACGAATCAAGAACTCCTTAGCAATGTCGACAAATTTTTACTTCTATATTTTAGTGATAAAAGATATAAACATTATCAACAACTCATATCTCATTTTTATATTTCTGATTTCAGTGAAGAAGAAAAACAAACAATTTGATAGATTATTTAGGCAGAGTATTCATGATGAAACTTTGTAGTATGGACGGCAACTGCCTGTTGTGGAGACACAAGTGTAGAGGACGACGTTTCGAAATCTTTCGCCATTCGTCTTCATTCTACAAAGTTTCATCAAAAACAAACTTTTTTTTTGTGAATTTCATGTATACGACAAACATAAATTTTGTGTGAGGAACAAAAAAGAACGAAGCTAAATCATTTAACATAGTTGATAATAGTGTATGTACTCTAAATCGATAAACTGAGGGGCACGTGTCCCTTTTGCCCTGTCTGACATATCACGTTACTGTCGCAGTTAATAATTCATTATTCATTCTCATTCAACAGATCAGATGGCTATTTATTTGAAAATTTCCCCTTTCTTCACCAGAATATGTAATTTCAAAGAAGAAAAGAAAGAATTCGTGAATGACGTAGTAGCCCAAACTATTATTTGATTCGCTACTTTCTTAGCAGTAGACTAACTTCGCCGAATTCACGAAATCGTTAGGCCTAATAGTGTAGTGAACTGTAAACAATTTGTAGGTTTTGATATATAGTTCACTGTTCATCATTAATAACACACACTACTTTAGGACGTCATTCACAAATTAATTATTTTCTTCACTGAAATTATACGCTTGGGTGAATAGCAGTGAATAATGCATTCTGACGGTAATACCACATGATATGCAAACGTCTATAATATTTCAGTAATTAATTAATTAATTAAGGCCTAAAATTTTGAAATAGTAGGCGACAAACATGCGAGGGAAATGATTTGTAATATGCGGGTTACTGGCGATATTTGAAGACTAGAATCTAGAATCTGACACAAAACCTCTATTGTGCACGTGCGAGAAATCTTAATGAGACTCAAAGCCTACAGCATGTATAAAACTATTTTTTATCTCTGTCCTTTAGATGTTGCCCCCTTCAGTACCACATTGGTATGTCTGAGAACTTATACTGCTAGAAATCGAGTTTCGATACCCGTGGTGGGCAGAACACTGATAAACCTTTATGTAGCCTTGCGCTTAATAACAAACACCAACAACTTCTGCTTGTTGGTCTTAGTATATTTATTTTGAAAGTTGAAAAAGTAATTTAAAAACGAGCTTAAATAATTTCGTTTTTTTTTATTTGAATTTTAAAGTTCTTCCATTTTTGTGAAATTTAAATTGACTTTCTGTAATAACAGCGTTGCTGAGTAATGCGTTAATCGTTAAAGTTTTTGTTATATTCTAATATAATTACTAGCTGCAGTACCCGACCTTTGGACGAAAGTTATGTAAATTCATGATTAATGAAAGGTTATTTTAGACAATAAAAGTTGCTTCCCTTATATGTAATTGTAAAAAACGCAAAAAACTGCAAACATGAAATGTGAAACCAAAATTCGTATGCGTCTCCGTATGGGCCTAATGAACCTTCATACCAAACCGATTAAGATCCATCCACACTTTGGGAAGTAGTTAAATGGATATTGGATATACAACGGATAGTACTGTGATATTTATATAGATATAGGTCATTAAAAAATTCAGAGAGATAATAAATAACAATAGTTTTACCACTGCGAACTATTCCTGTAACAGACCACGCTGTGATTGATAATTCGTATTAACCGCCAAAATGTGTAGTTTTTTTGTAATGGCCCTCAAAAATTCATAGTTCCACAAAAACCTACCACATCAAGAACATTACATGTACGTCAAAATGTGTAGTATATTGTTAAATGACTCCAGAACATCCGTATTTCCAAAAGCATCTATTACATAAATAATATTACTTGCACTTCAAAATATGTAATTTATTGTGCGATGACTCTCGAACATCCGGAGTTCCAAAAGCAATTACTACTTGAAGAACCACTGAATTTTCACATGAAAATATGTAATTTATTGTGTCATGTCCTCAAACACCCAAAGTTCCAAAAATACCTACTACATTAAGAACCACATTACCTACACATCAAAATGAGTAACAGTTTGTGTGATTTGCGTAAGATGCGAACAGCCATACATTGAATAAATTGGTATGTATGAATGCCTTTTAGAAGAAATTTGTATATATGAATGTCCTTCCATGTTAGATGTATAACCAACGTAAACCCAGATAAACAAGTAGCCAGCCATGACCATATCCTTGAACACTTCAAACCTGTAATCTTGATTAATGTTCGAACAAACTCACATAAACAGGCAAGGACGGGCCGAAGTTAGGGCCAGTCCAATAGTCAAACCACAGAGCCCTTCCGACCTCTTTCCGAGAGCTTTTCTAAAATAAAACAAGGAACGAAACAAGTCTATTTTTCAGTACAGTAGTTCTTTGTATAAATATATACAGCAATATGTGTATGCAACAATATAAAATTTCACAATTTCAATTTTATCACTGTGTAATGTTTGAATTTTTAATTTATAATTCCATAATATACATGTTATAAATGTGTACGCATGTAATGTATGTACACTCGTACTTTTTTATTATACATTGTATCTACAATTTCAGTGTCAATTTTCACTTTGTATGTTCTTGTTTCGCGGGCACTCACTATATATGGCTCGGCACTTGATTCGTAATCGAGGGTCCCGGGGTTCAAATTCCCGTCACACCAAACATGCTCGCCCTTTCAGCCGTGAGGGCGTTATTATGTGACGGTCCATCCCACTGTTCGTTGGTAAAAGAGTAGCCCAAGAGTTGGCGGTGGGTGGTAATGACTAGCTACCTTTTCTCTAGCCTTACATTGCTAAATTAGGGACGGTTAGCGCAGATAGCCCTCGTGTAGCTTTGCGCGAAATTCAAAAGAAACCAAATAATTATATACATATTAATGTCACGCGAGCATTCACCACGTGTATTGAATTCACGCGGCCCTTATCAAGTGTAATGATGTCACGCGGACCCTCATCACACATACCGATGTCACTTATTATATTACATGAATTGGTTTAAAAAATCGAGAACATCCACTGTAACGATACTCCGAGTACTTATTAGCGATTTTTACCTGTCTGAAACATTGCATGTCAACTGTATAAAAATATAAGTATTTTGTACTTTACTATCTCTTCGAAACATTTTGTAATAACTCATCTAGCTTTAAGTTTAATTTCACCGTAGCATCATTCGTTTTATTAACACCATTGGTTCAATTTATGTTACTTCAGATTAAAATTAGAACACTTACTCGACACAGTACATTAAACGCTTGAGGATTTATAATACATTTTCATCTGTGGTTTAAATGAAAAAACATGACGAAACATTACGAGTAAAATTTATGATAACAATTGTGTAAACTGTAGGTGATTTTTCTCCCCCACTCATAGTTCACTTAATTTGTCCATTTCAGATTCAAATTCAGATTTGAGTAACATTCAGAACTATCTTTTACGCTTATCTCCTATAACTCACTGCCTGAGAGACCTTTCGTTCATTTCCACAACTTGTGAGTTGAGCTGAAAAATGCGAGATTAAAAGCTCTCTGAGAAACCATTTATATATGCAGTATACTAGTTTAGAATTTATAGATTAAACTCGAACATTGTTTTGAAACTGTCTTTTGAACACATAACTACTAACGCGTTTGTGCGTGTGTCTCTCTCTTTACACACACATATATCATGGTTGTTGCAATTATATTGATAATTTTGTCGTTACGTTTTAACAGAGTACCAATCTTGTATCTCAGGACGGCTGATATGGGTATTAACACTTTTACTAATAAGGCAGAGAACAACGTTTCGACCTTCTTAGGTCAACTTCAGGTCAAAACGTTGTTCTTTTCTTTATTAGTAAAAGTGTTAATACCCATACCAGCCGTTCTAAGATACATTTTTACTTCAAGTGGGTTTCTACCAGTCATTGATCCAGGAGTCCCTAGCACATTCAGCCAGGTTTGAAAATAGCAAAAAAGTACAAAATTATGGCTGGTTGTGCCATATGAGGTCAAAAGGCGGAATAGTGAATCTCTTAGAAATAATGGAGAAAAAGGTGATGCCATCTTGTAGAGGTTTTTGTCACAGAGAATGTTAATGATAGGATTTATCACAGTATTGACGAACAGTAAGAAATTCCAATGACATTGCAAATATTAGAGGTAAATCTTCAAGCAACATTCTGTTCAATGGAAGTTTTGTCCAAGTCTTTCAAGATCCATCACACACTGAAGATGACATAGACTAATAGCAATGCCAAATGAACAAATAAAATTCAAAGAAGAGGTAACGGAAAAAAAAAAAGTTAAGAGAGACACACAAAAAGAGGTTTTTTTCCTGAAAATATGGGACAGACAGAACAAAACCAAAATGAATAATGATCTGAATTCTTCAAGTAATCATACACAGGATCCAGCACTGTATAGAAACATCACAGAACTATGATTTTGAGCTATTTGACCTTGAAGGTGTTTACAATTGAGTGAATATTGGCTTTTTGGCAATGAAAATAAAGATGCTGGGCGTCTCAGTCATCTCACACAATGGGTATTTGGTATACCAGATACCAGGTGTTGTCAGTTGATGTTTGACAAATGGAGATATGAACATTTTGAACTCATTTTTGGTATGTCATAAAGTTCCACAGTGATTTCTGTCTGGCTGACCAGTTACAATGACGCTCGTGACAGGACCGTACTTGAGACAGTGGCTCAATGATGAATGTGAAAGTTGATAGCGCCAAACATCTGGATTCGGCGTCCATGGTGAACACAACATAAATAGCCATTTTGTGTAGCTTTGTTCTTAACAACAAACAAAAGCGAACTTCTAATAGACCCTCTGAATCTCATCACAAGACCGAAGAAAAGTTGTGTCCAAAGAACGTGAAAAAAAGGTTTTGAGAGACTCGAAGACTGATCTAATAACAATCTATATTCTAGGATACAGTGAAATATCATCTAGTGAGAAAACTGACCACCTAATTGGTGAGGTACAGTCTTTTGATGATCTGGTAAGTTCTCTGAATAATATCATCAATAAGATATTAAGGAGAACAGGAGAAGGTGTGATAGAGGTCATACTGATCAACTAGAAGAAAAAAGTGAAAACATCAGAGTAAGCAAGTATTTAAATATGTGGAAAGGACAGACGCTACTTAAATAGATTCAAATTGGGTGTTATTACTAAACGAACTTTGAGGAGATTACTGTAGAGAAGAGAATTTTGGCCAAAATCTTCAAACATATAATAGTAGTAAAAGGAATTGTATTACTATCCTATTTACACTGGTTACCGTGTGTTTAAAATTAACAATAAATCAATAAACTATATATTAAAAACAAAAACTAGGTTACAATAATTAATAATAAGGTACAAAGAAAACTGGTTGCTGCTAGCTTGTTCTCTCCCTATTGTCTGTGATTTGAGATAACTGCATGTGCTACTTCTACCAACCGCTGACAACTGTGATGCAACAGGATTTCCTAAATGGAAAGGATTTTACCGTTTGTTTGAAGATAAGCACAAAGCTACACAATGGGCTACTTTGGTTTCTGTATCACGGGTATCAAAGCCCTTTCTCTAGCGTTATAACTGTGCAAACATATCACTGTGCTTCTGGTAAGGCTGGAGTGTCAAAATCCTCTCGTTTTTAAATAAATAAATGAATTACAACCACAAAACCTCGCGTACAATGTTTTCATTTCTAATGTTTGTTTTGTTTTTGGAATTTCGCGCAAGGCTACTCGAGGGCTATCTGCGCTAGCCGTCCCTAATATAGCAGTGTAAGACTAGAGGGAAAGCAGCTAGTTATCACCACCCACCGCCAGCACTTGGACCACTCTTTTACCAACGAACAGTGGGATTGACCGTAACATTATAACGTCTTCACGGCTGAAAGGGCGAACATGTTTGGTGTGACGGGGATGCGAACCCGCAACCCTCGGATTGCGAGTCGAACGCCTTAACCCACCTGGACATGCAGGGCACCATTTCTAATGATATTGAACTAATTCATAGTATATCTTAGGTAGGACTAAAAGATATTAACATAAATATAATTTAAAATTCAGATACAGGTAAAATGAGGTGGAAAATGCATCATTTAAAAATAACATTTCGCCACTGTTAACGTGGGGTCAACAAGTAGACACAGAACAATTGCACACCACACTTAAGTACATCCAGTTGGTGACGTCAATCACATACCTAACCTTGCCCTAATATAATATAATAAAAGAAGCCATTTTAATAAAGAAATGTAAATCTTTAATTAATAGAATACAAGAGGTAGGTTTATACTTATGTTTTGTTTCGGTGAAATCCACCTACAATTAATAGGTATACTAGTGTTTCCAGTTTAAAGAATCTTAAGGTATAATACATTCAAAATTATAAATTAGACTTTCTATAAATACGCGTTTTTCTTGAATTGTACACATTTTTACTTATATAGATTTGCCATTTTAAAGTTAGGTGCTTTTTCTCACCACTTGTGTCATTTTGTTGTGATGTCTACCATAAATATTTACGTAACTCCTCTATTTATTACTATTTTTTGCGTACTTGAAAAAATATGCTAACATGTTTTTCTTGAATGAGGATTTTATGGTAATTCATCATTTTCACTATATTTCATGTTAGGATAAAACATCATAAGTGTTTAAGGTTTAACACATCTTCAATCCTCATGCAGCAACAAATAAACATTTCTTATGTTTTTGTCACATGGAATACAAGATTAATAGCAAAATCCTAAATATGGAACAAGATGTGGTCTTGCCACATTAGGGTCTCACAAACGTCACGAGGTTGGCTAGAGTTGGTGACAAGGGTCCTTAAAGAAACTCCAACCATTTGGAGAAATTTTAGTGCAATATTGTAGATGGGACGACTACGGGTTTTGAAGTCAATAAGGCTATCTTAGCATATTATGTTCTCTAGCTAAAAACTGTTTCAAGGAGTTATATCAGTAACGGGGGAGGGAGAAGATGAAGATATAGAGTTATTTAATGAAAAACAGAAAACTTTACCATGAAAACTAAACTAAAGAACTAACAAATACGAACCGGCATGGCCAGGTGGGTTGAGGCATGCGAGTCGTAAACTGAGGGTCGCGGGTTCGCGTCCCCATGCTACCCAACATTATAATAAGCGTTATAGTTAGAGTAGCCCAAGCGGTGGGTGGTCAGGACTAGCTGCCTTCCCTCTAGTCTTACACTGCTAAACTAGGGACGGCTAGCGCAGATAACCCTCGAGTAGCTTTGCGCGAAACAAGCTACCAAATATTTTCATGCGTTTATAGCTTTACTCTTTTTTGTTTGAAAACAAAATTACAATCACAGAACTTACAAGAAAATCCCTGAAAATATAAATGTGAGCTCAAGTAATTCGTAAAAAAAATATTCTGATAGATGCTCTTATGCTTAAACTGGATTAACTGGACAACAAAATCGAAAATAGTGGTAAAACATTTTATCCTGAATGAGTTATGCCAGAAACAGTTCTCCAGTATAGCATTTAAAACCTAAATGAATAGGACATAACATACAATCTGAGCCTAAATAAAATGCAAACCATGAAGATGTGATAGTGTTAGTGATAAAAGTTAATTACAGACGATCTTTAGACTTCAGATAAATATTTTTAAAAAATATTTTTACCAACGTTTCACCTTTGTGGCTTCTTCAGGGTTAATATACTTAACTGTTTGATATTAAAATATTTGTTAAATTACAAAACTGCTAGTAATGTTCCATTTCTCGAGTCTGTCGTAACGTGCATCTAACAATGTATAACATATTATGATACTAACTACGTAGCTATACAAATCGATGATATATATTACTTAAATAAAACATACATACAAAAATAGAATAAAGAGAACAACAATACGTTTTACTATTAACTGGAAACACACAAACAGAAAATATAAGCTGCTTAGAAACGGTAATAAGTGGAAAGAATACAAAGCTCACTAGCAGCGTTAAAAAACAAATGGTAAGGCTCCAGAGCATGCAAGTGTTAAATCGAAAGTAATAGTGCTTAGTGTATTGGTTCAATGTGTTGTTTTATGTATGGTGGTTTAGTTACACGTACCACTCATTGTCTCTGTTAATTTTTGGATTTTATTCGTTAATAACGATAACTTCCACATATTTTCTTTATTTAAAATCTTTGTGTGTTTTTTATAAGGTAGAAACTTTAAATGGGTTCGGGTTTTCTGTGTTTATTTTGTTTTGTGTTGAGTCCATAAAGTCTTAATGGCCAGTTTTGATGTAATCTTCCTCTACACAGAAGTCCTAACTACCGAAGCCTGTACGATAGCTTTAGAACTTTATATACAAGACCCCAACACACTAGTACAGATCCCCAACAACCAATTAGCAACTTTTATAGAATTCACTACCACCAAAACTACATACAAATAAATGGCTTAAGTATAAGCAATTCAGTAGTACCAGCTCTAGCCAACGTCTTCATAACAAAGATTGAATCACAAGCGATCAATTCAGCCTTACATCCATTACTATACTGGTACAGGTATGTTGACGATACAATTGCCGAATTCACATATACAGGACACACACTCAGTTTTTCAACCACCTTAACTCCATACAGCCTAACATTAAGTTCACTTGTGAACAAGAAAAAAGTCAAATAACATTTTTCAACCTCAAAATTACAAGAACCGATACACAATTCAAAACAAAAATCCACAGAAAAATCACCCATACTGGATTATACATTCCCTGGGACTCAGCACATAAAACAAAACAAAAACTCAACATATTAAGAAACCAAATAAACACAGCCACAAAACTATACTCCACTATTACGTTTCCCGCTGGGACAGCGGTAAGTCTTGTGATTTACAACGCTAAAATCAGAGGTTTGATTCCCCTCGGTGGACACAGCAGATAGCTCGACGTGATTTTTGCTATAAGAAAGCACACACGCATACACTCACCCGTTAAAATTAATGATGAAATCAACCAAATACAACAACACTTCATCAACATCAACAAATTTCGTTCAAAAACCGTTGAAAAAGTGTACGCACTCACCTAGACCAACAACAACAAAAAAACAACACTAATTAAAGTTGATTTTGTAATACACTTTCTGACAAACCGCCAGTTAGATTGGGCTTTCTTTGTTTTCATCAGTACACTTGAAAATACCTGTTGTATTTATTACTGTTGACACTTCATTACAGTAATTCAACCTATTAGTATAATCACTGAAGTATCTCAATATATCTCTCAATAGTTCAAAAAGTTGATTTTAATTTACTATTTCTGGCTACCTGCTACTTCACTATTTGATTTGGACGTGTCTTTAACAATTTAATAAAATAATTTATCCATTTAGTTTTATAATATAATATTTCTATTTATTTATTTCTTTTCTTGTCGTAGATCGATAATAATAGATAACAATAATATGTCTCCAAAGCCATTTATTTTTCATGTCAAATTATTAAAGTTACACATTCAATAAAATAAGTTTTCGTTTTTCATTTTCTGTTCTTTCGAAAAACTATATAAATAAAATGTTCTAAATAATGCTATAGTGTTTCTCTAAGAATATTATTTGTTTGTTTCTTGACTTTCGCGCAAAGCTACTCCAGACATGTTTGTGTTAGCCGTCCCCAACTCTGAAGTTATAGATTAGACTGCAGGGTTTCTCAACTTTTTTGATACTAGGGATTGGCCAGTTGCCTCCCTAAAATGCAAGCACAATGAAACACGTTTTATGAGCTACATGTAAATATTCGGTGAGGTTTTTGTTGTTGCTTACTCTTTTGGTTTTATGAAACCCTCTGAACCGCCCAGGTTGTGAGGGAAAGTCCACTACCAAGCACCTTTTTATGGTTATCTTAATATTTGATCTATATAAATCAAAAAGGCCGATTAAAACTACTGAAAAGGTTATAATTTCACATAGTACTCTTCACCATTATTTTTACCCATTCTGATCCACAGTTTATCCTTATAAACGATTTAGTATTATGGTCTTTCTGACAGATAACCAGAAGTGAGCACTGAAATATCACTTCAGTCTTCTGGAATATGGCTGTAAGTGAAGATTCATAGTATCTTACCTTCGGTAAACGCGCGTACTTTCCAGTCCTGATGTCACGAATGGTAGAAATTTCTAAGTGTTCCGTTTCCTGGAAAAAAGTATAAAAATATAGTTGTTACTTTACTTCTCATTTGTTCATACATCACTTCAAAAACTTTATAAACAGTCTAGAAATCTTTATGATAGTATTTTATATGCGTATGTATGATAAATCTGCTATTAAACAATAATATCTTACGTTATGAATGGAATTAGCATATGTAATGAAGAACATTGTGTTAAACATACACTAACTGTCCTCGTTAAAAACTATTTATGTATGTATGACATACGGATAAGTTGACTACACAGTTATTGTATCGTTCTATCTTATATACACCTCTTAAGTCTGGTTCAAAATAAAAAAAAACATATAGATAATAAAAAAGAGCAGGAGACTACCAGCAACATCTATATAAACACGTTACTGAAAGAGCAGCCGTTTTGTTTGAAACGCAGTAACTATCACAAGTGTACATATTATCAGGACAGTAAGGTTTGAATAGTGTATACTTGTTGTCATACTGGTGTACATATTATCAGGACAGTAGGGTTTGAACAGTGTATACTTGTCATACTGGTGTACATATTATCAGGACAATTAGGTTTGAACAGTGTATACTTGTTATCATACTGGTGTACATATTATCAGGACAGTAAGGTTTGAACAGTGTATACTTGTTATCATACTGATGTACATATTATCAGGACAGTAAGGTTTGAACAGTGTATACTTGTTATCATACTGGTGTACATATTATCAGGACAATTAGGTTTGAACAGTGTATACTTGTTATCATACTGGTGTACATATTATCAGGACAGTAAGGTTTGAACAGTGTATACTTGTTATCATACTGGTGTACATATTATCAGGACAGTAAGGTTTGAACAGTGTATACTTGTTATCATACTGGTGTACATATTATCAGGACAATTAGGTTTGAACAGTGTATACTTGTTATCATACTGGTGTACATATTATCAGGACAGTAAGGTTTGAACAGTGTATACTTGTTATCATACTGGTGTACATATTATCAGGATAGTAAGGTTTGAACAGTGTATACTTGTTTTCATACTGATGCTATTTCTGTAAAAACAGCCATACCCTCTATTTCTTCAGGTCGCTTGTGTTAGTGATTAACGTAAATGGCTGTGAATCAAAAGTCCAAGGTCCGAGTCACGATATGTTTACCGAAGAACATCTCCACACTTTCTACCAAGGAATATTACTAGTGTGGCAGTCAATCCTACGATTCGATTCAGTACAGCTGATACTGCTGTCTGGTTGTCCTCCTCCTGGTCAGCAGCTTTAAATTAGGGGACAGTTTAGTCCATATGTCGCACAAGATGCTGGTCAGGTTGAACATAACAAATGTTACCATTTCACCCTTTTAATTTTGTATGCGATGAAACTTTAGTGACTCAGCAAGTACAGTATGAATAGCCAGTTTAACTCTGCCAGTGTCATTATTCTTATGGTTATACGCTGTTCAGTTTATTTCTTAATACCAGACCTGACTGTAAACAGCTACTACACTTCCTCAAAAACACCTATAAAATATATAAGTAACCATTGTATATACATGGACAAGAAAAGTTAGTGAAACACAAGTTTGAATGTCAACATTTTATGATATTAATGAAATTACAAAAGTACTATTGTTTCTCAGTTTTGAGCTTTCACTGCTATCGGAATGTTGTACCTTCACGAAGAAAACGTATCGTTCTTCAAGCAAAGTAACTGGATATCAAAACTTTTGTCTGCTTTTTATTTTGTATCTTAAAATAAACTAGGCACTGCAACAGTTGCTTATCTTTATTATAACTTCAATATCAAAAGGTCTGACATGGCCTTGCGATTAGGATACTCTACTCGTGATGTGTGAATTGTAGGTTTGAATCAGCGGCAAGTATATCATGACTTGAACCTTGGACTTTTGATTCGTCGCAACTAAGAAATATGTTCGCCCGTTAAGCTGTTGGGATGTTATAACGTAATGATTAATCTTATTATTGTCCGTTGCTAACTTAGAAGTACGTTTATAGATGCGACGTTAAAACTCGAGTTTTGGTACCCGCTGCAGGTAGACAAATATTCCATTATGTAACGTGTAGCTTTGTTTTCAACATCAAATAAACTAAAAATATGAGATGTTCATTATTTGTATTTCAGTGCATGTTACGAAAAGCTAAGAAAATCTGTGAATTTAGTAAACAATGAGAATAAAATGAATTACCATGTTTGTCCTTCTTAACAATACCAGTATGTTACATTTATATATAATATATACTAAAAGATAAAGAAACTGTGTTTTATAATTTTAGCCTAAAAGCTAATATAGAAGTGTTATCTGAGTCTAGCCTTTTTCCGAACAGTCCTAATAGTGAGATGATAGACTTGAGAAAAGGTAGTCATAAACAGCACCTACTGCGAGCTCACGAGCTACTCTTGTCTGATCGAATAGTGGGGTTTGATACTCACTCTTATAACGCATTCATGGCTTCAAAGTATGCAGCGCGTTTTATAGCAACGGTCGCAGACCTAGCGTTTCGAATTCACAAAATCCATTATGTCCACAACTAGCCCTAAATATAAAAGTTCAAGAATGATATCTGACAGCCAAAACTTAATAAAATAAATCAAACAAGCTTTCTCAACCCAATTAATTCACCATTATTTTGAAGTACACCCATACACGTACATATAATTGTAAATGCATCTTAAATGATAATTATAATTTCGAAGTACGTAGTGATTAGTCATGATTATTTGGTCATAAACATTCAAGTAATGACGCTTTTAATACTGATGAACTACAACACTTTATTACAATTTGTGTTTATGATAAGTTGATAACGTTTTAGTCCAAAATTTACAGCATGAATGTTTCCGAGAACAATGCATACGAGTTGTAACTACATGAGTTTCTGACATAAGTTAAAACTATAATATTTTATAAAGTTAATTTTGTTATTTGCTAAGGACATCACATAATTAAATCGCACCTTTTCCTACAGACCAGTTATTGTAAAAAAGAACAACAACTTAATGGATGGTAAACATAACTGTAACACGAGACTATATTGTCAATTAATTAATTTAATGGTGGATCAGTATTTTACATTTAATGTTGTCACTAATTTTCATATTTAACTGGTACTGCTTCATTCAAAAATTAAGAGCTCAGAATAAAAACTATAAATTACAATTATTTTAAGAAACTTTGTTAAACTGTACTTGAAATCCAGTTACTCACTTTAATTTGTGCTGATGTGACTTCATGCATTAAATCAGGCTTGAAAAAGTTCTAGAAGTTTGTGTGTAAAAAAAAAAAACTATATTTAAAATTAACGCTCTGTTCGCTGAAAATATTTCGACACACAGATACACGATGAATAATGTTATTACCTGCTTTAGTCAGTTGAAACCTTTACTTGAAAGTATGCATTTTGATTAGTTAAATTTTCTGTTTAGAACTTTATTATTTCATTTATTTCTAAAACCAAATATTATCGTAGAGAACAATAATCACTGAGGTTACAATGTGGACAAATCACAAAACTAGGAACCAGATAATTCGAACATTTTCAAACGTTCCTCCTCAAAGTTAAAAAACTGCAGTGAAAACTTGTTCTTTTGTTTAATTTTAAGTACAAAGTTACAATATGGACTGTGTGTGCTTTTCACACCGCAGGTATCTAAACCCTGATTTTTAGCATTCTGTCCCGCTGAGCAGCAGAGCAGAAACAGTTTGATCTTAGTGTACATCCTCCTCACAGTAGGTAGCGTTCTTTAAAAACAACAACAAAATGACGTCAAAGTAGTTATGCTAGTGTACTAATCAACTAGCATATTACAATTTCAACAAACTTTCTTTTAAGCTATTTCTGACAAGACCATTCGTTCCATAATAGTGTTTCCTTAATCCCAACACCTCTTTTACTGCTTAATTAAGGATTGAAGAAACATAAACATGTCAGTATTAATATTATATTATTACGTAATAAAATTGCTGTAGAAACGTTTCTAATGACAATCGTTTATGAAACGCCAAGTTTTACACTACGAACAGTAAGTTACCAAGAAAATACACGCGGAAAAAGCTTGCTTGAATAGTTGTCAAGAAATAAAATTTTTTCTTCAATCAAGACCGTCATTATACGGTCTTCTAGAAAAAATTATTGAGAAAGATGTATAATGACTATTGAATTTAGATGGACAAAAAAATTGCGATTGAAGGAACCACGAGAAAGAAATGTTCATAAATGTTGAAAGAAGTTGTAATTTTAACATTAAATTGAACTTCTGTCAGAAATAAGAAACAACGGATTATTTATTACACATTGTATTTTTGACTCTTTTTTTTGTTTGTTTATACTTTTCTTAGACGATTTTAACGTGAAGATATACGTGACATTTCAAATATCAACTAAATCAAATATGTATATAGACATTCATTTCTGCCTTCATTTAGCATCATGTCGAAGACATGTTTCACCATAAGAAACTGTTATTGTTGTAAAAAGTGTACATTCTGCAACACAGTTCTCACGTCTTTCCAATACAAATTGGCACAAGAAGTGATAATAATTATACTTACTTCACCCACATTTGAGAAGGGTATACTTATTGTTAAAATAAATAACCAATATAACTTAAAACAGTATCACAAAGAGCTTTAGCATATCCATATTCCTACGAACAGAAAAAACAAAATACAAAATGACTTAAGAATGTCCATATATAAGCAGATAGACTAGTTAACATAATGAACTAAAGTTAAATTAGTGTTTCAGAAAAAAACAAACTGAAATAATATCCTACTAAAATAATATAGATTTCACATTAAAAGGCTGTGGAAACCTGGGATGATGGTTAAACTAGCATTCGTTTCAACGTGTATAACATACTGTATTCCAAACAAAGGAATTCATCACCAATCATAATAACCAATATAAAAGCAACTTTGTCAGTATAAAACACATGCTTTAGTTCGTTTCAAGACCTCCCAAGATGTAACATGGACTTGTAAGAATTTTTGAAACAAGTATGTATTTAAAAAACATAAAAATGTTGTATTTTAAATAACATTTTATTTGTTATTAAACATAATTATCCCCATTTGCAAGAACGTATTGAGTGACGAACATCACAATTTTCCTTCCAAATAAAATTAGTGTAAAAAAGGTACATTTCTAATATTCAGTAAAACGCCAAATCACCAAAAATAAAAACAAAATTTAAACTATCGATTGAGGTTCACGTGAGGTAAACGGCAGTGATCTGAGAAACGTGTTATTATCTGCGTTTTTCTGAGCTAACCTCAGTCTAATAAAGTTCCAATTTCAATTTAAACTTTGCCTTCAACCAAGTCTTCTATTTTGTATGAAATACAGCAGAAAAGGAGAAAATCGACAACACCTTATATTCAAGCATAGAAGTTAATTAAAATGTTAATTTTATACTTGCAGGTAATAAAAAAGGGGAGATTCGTTATTTCTTTAATCAATATGTTTGTGTATTCCCGACAACCTCAAGAAGAAAATCAGTGTTTAAAATTGGAAGATCACATCAACCACGTACAAAATCACTACTTTCTGAATCCAGTAATTCTGTTCGTTTAACAAAGTGTTGTTGATAAAAATTTAAATAACAACCCATAACATCGAGCTTTCTGGAAAAGCGGTCTTATCTTCACGAGAAAAAAAATTAAAGCAACAATTCAAAATCAGTGTAACATTATACAGCCAGACAAAGATTTATATACATAGTATATGTATTTCTTTTTTGTGGACAGAAACAGGAAACCATTAACTCAGAACAAAAGCAGGAGAAGAAAAATGACTGAATTTACTCAAGAAATCGGAGAAAGAAGACTGCCAGAAATGGGATCCACACTCATTCCTGTTGTTTACCTATTATACACACACGAATATAAACTGGGAAACTATGAATATATATCATGTATGTACACGAGTGAAGGTTAAGAGGGTTCGTTCAAACTACGTATTTTTGTAATGTAGAAAAAATATGTTTATATAGTTATAACACAACTGCTTGTGGTATTTGACGTTTTATACATAGTCCAAATTCTTCTGCTAAAGCATTAGCGTTTTTCTGGTTTGAAATAATCATGTAAAGTGATTGTTGTTGATACTTTATAACTGAAAGGCCGAAACCGTATTGCTACTATCAGGTTTTGTAGGCCAGATTCTTTACAGTAGGTGTCTGTGACTTGTTGGTGATCAATTTCAACAATAAACAAACAGAAAGACAATCCATTTGTTTGAAATAGCATATTAAAATAAGTCAAACAAAAATATGAATGTTCGTTACACTGTTGTTTTATTATAATTGTATCAAGTGCTTTAAATAATTGTCTATTTTTCTTCAAAGCCCACACAGACTGGTTCAATTACTTTAAAACACAATTATCAAGATGAATTATTTTTCTCTGCTCTATAATTTTAATACAGTCCGTCGTAACTTCATTTTAAAAATCGTCACTATACAATCTTTGTAGCTAAAATTATAATCAGCAGCCTAGATCTAAATAATAATCTTTCGGCGCGTATTTATACACTGATAGAGGTTTAAAACATTACACACTTTACAATAATTCTGAAGCAATAATACTCAATTAAAACAACGAGAAAAATTCAGAAAGTTCTAGTAACGTAACACAACAATATAACACTCGTTAACTCATAATAGTTGATGAAGACCTTTATCAATGGAAGCATGATTTGCCTTCTTATGGTGCTAACAAGGCGCGGCATGGCCAGGTGGGTTAAGGCGTTCGACTCGTAATCAGAGGGTCGTGGGTTTGAATCCCAGTCACATCAAACATGCTCGACCTTTCAGTGGTAGGGGCGTTATAATATAACTGTCAATACCACTATTCATTGGTAAAGAGTAGCCCAAGAATTGGCGGTGGGTGGTGATGACTAACTGCCTTTTCTCTAGTCTTACATTGCTAAATTAGGGACGGATAGCGCAGATAGCCCTTGTGTAGCTTTGCGCGAAATTCAAAACAAACAAACAAATGGTGCCAACAAGACTCATGCAAATAGGAAAACTTGCTCTTGTTATGAATATAGGAAATACACTACAAATTTTAAATGAACGTTCAGAGATAGATCTTTTAACGTTTAAACGGCGGCTATCATTAAATGATGATGCTACATAAAGCATTCCCGCCGCTGTTTAAGGGTTAATCAAATTGTTTATTTTTTCTTAACTTTATTATTACAATGTTTCGTTCATTGGTATAGCCATCATCAGGTGAATGTCATCTGTTGTGTGAAATATTGTGCGAGTATTTCATTCCAATTAGGAAAACATATAAGGCGACACCTATGATTTAAATGAAATTCGGTTTCAAGTTCAAGAATAATTAATGTATCTTTTATTTTTCTTCTATTAATGTTGTTCTTATTGCAAACTAGTTTAAAGTTGTCACTATTAATTTGGCATTGATTCTTGTTCTATGTTGTGGTGATATTGGTCAGTCTTTGTTTTCTAATATAACAGAACATTATATTTCGTACAATAATAATATTTTTATTACCCAGTGTATTTGCGCGACTTTTATTTTCTTACCAAGATGTCAGTGATGTTATATTTGACACGATTATGTCGTTGTTTCTATACTTAGTACTAACTGTGCATCACTGTACAATTACCAATTGGTAAAGAGATGGACGGTTGAAAAGGATTAAAAGATTAAGTAGGTTCTTTTCTATGTTAATATAATTGGCTCTCGTACCGAAAATAACTTGTTACACGGTATACCTCTAGAAAATAACACTTCTTTCTCATTTTTAATATAGCATCCTTTTGTTTTATTTTGCAAACCTAAATTTCAGTGAATGGTTGCTATGCTATTGTTTTGAGCGTAAATAAACGTTTTATTCTTTAAATATTTTTATTCAAACCAGCTTTCTTCAAGTCTGCTAGGGCTAGCTTGATACCTCTTATTCCGATTGATTTGTTTATTTGTTTTGTATTTTGCGCAAAGCTACACGAGGGCTATTTGCGCTAGCCGTCCCTAATTTAGCAGTGTAAGACTAGAGAGAAGGCAGCTAGTCATCATCACCCATCTCTTGAGCTACTTTTTTACCAATGAATAGTGCGATTGGATGCACATTGTAACGCCCTCACGATTGAAAGGGCGATCATATTTGGTTCCACCGAGATTCGAACCCGCGACTCTCGGATTACGAGTCGCACGCCTTAACTCACTTGGCCATGCCGGGTAATTCCGAGTGATAGTGGTACAATTGTGTAGTTATAAATGTTTTATAAAATTTGTTTAGGAGTAACTGAGAAGGCTTTCATGGTATTGTCGCCAAGTTCACTTATGCTCTTTCTGACAATCATGCATCTTCGCAATAGCCTTGCAGTGTACGTAGTTTTCATTATAAAAGGATCTGTTATAAAGTTTTCATATTCAAAACACACCTTCCCTCCCCGCCTCTTTTCCATAATCCACTTAATGTAAGAGGAAATCGTACTTCAAAATCCAATCAAGACCTCTAACTTGACCAGATGCAATATCTAACGATAACCATGAATCATTGCACATTTCGATTATCGCTAATGGAAAATAAAATTATCATCACTGGTCAATAATTAATGACACAAAACTTGTTAGTTATCGTAGTGTACACACGTTTCGTCCAGTATCACAACAGTACCATTCATACTGTTTTCTTCACTACATACTGATTAAATAAATATGTTGTGGAAGAAGTTTATGTACATATGACTGGTGTCGCTCTTCTAGACGTAGATCCTTCTTGAATGTTTCGTACACTTACATTACACATTTGGAGCGCTTTTGCAACTGATCTTTATGTTAGTGGATTTACACTAGTTTCAAGATGCAGCACTTTACTTACAAATATTAGGATACAAATGCTTACAGCTATATATCTGAATGGTTCAATTGCTCGAGTTGATTTCCAATGCTAAGAGATATCTCCATGTTAGAAATTGGAAACCGTTATGATCCGAGTGATTCAAGATATTGCTTGGAAAAGAACATTTACACATCCTTCCCAAAAGCTATCAATTTTCAGTGACATCACAATAATGAGGATGCGCTAAACATTTTAAATGTAGTTTAAATACATCCCGTTCCACTATGACCTTATATCAATTGTGTTTGTCTCATCACTCACTGATTTGTAAGTTCAGAATCGTTTTAATACAATGTACTCAACCCTAACTAGTTTATTAACACGCCATTTATTTTAAACAACATTTTAATTTTCAAAGTATTGATCTGTTTTCAAAATTCTGTCTCACAAAATAAAACACAGATATAATGATGTGTTAACGACTATGAAAACCTAAGCTACAAGGATATATTTACATTTTAATACCAACAACTATTTTCACACTCTTTAAAACAGGTTCACACACTTCTTTCTTTTGTACGTATGTAGGTGTATTAACAATTTAACAAATTAGAAACTAAGACATGTCTGATTAGTGATTCATTAACAAACTAGAAACCAAAATACGTTGGTTTAGTACTACATTAACAAAGTAGAAACCAAAATACGTTGGTTTAGTACTACATTAACAAAGTAGAAACCAAAATACGTTGGTTTAGTACTACATTAACAAACTAGAAACCAAAATACGTTGGTTTAGTACTACATTAACAAAGTAGAAACCAAAATACGTTGGTTTAGTACTACATTAACAAACTAGAAACCAAAATACGTTGGTTTAGTACTACATTAACAAACTAGAAACCAAAATACGTTGGTTTAGTACTACATTAACAAAGTAGAAACCAAAATACGTTGGTTTAGTACTACATTAACAAAGTAGAAACCAAAATACGTTGGTTTAGTACTACATTAACAAACTAGAAACCAAAATACGTTGGTTTAGTACTACATTAACAAACTAGAAACCAAAATACGTTGGTTTAGTACTACATTAACAAACTAGAAACCAAAATACGTTGGTTTAGTACTACATTAACAAACTAGAAACCAAAATACGTTGGTTTAGTACTACATTAATAAACTAGAAACCAAAATACGTTGGTTTAGTACTACATTAACAAAGTAGAAACCAAAATACGTTGGTTTAGTACTACATTAACAAACTAGAAACCAAAATACGTTGGTTTAGTACTACATTAATAAACTAGAAACCAAAATACGTTGGTTTAGTAATATATTAACAAAGTAGAAACCAAGAAACGTAGACATAGAACTTTAGTAACAAACAAATTTTAGTAAAATAATCGTTTAAACAATTTAAGAATAAATATAAAGGAATTATTACCTCAAACTTTAAATTTGTAAGAATTTCACATTAAGACGACTTCTTAGTACATCTCTTAAGATACTAGTTATCTTCCTTCAAGTACAACAGACTTAATTTTATCTAAACTCCTTATCTGATTATACTTTTGGCGTTGGTTTTCCGTGGCCACATCCTTCTAGCTTAACTTGCGCTAGTTTGCTCATTGGATGGCCTCATTTTACTAGGTTTAAACTACCGTAGGTTTGCTCCCAATGCGACGTTTGATTTTCATGCTCTAATGTTTTTTTTAACTAACATGCGTTAATGACGCTTACTTTGCTCCTACTGCTGATATAAATTTGAATTTTGGTGGTCTGATGCACGCGAAATGTTTCCAAAATAACCCTCCCCAACTGGTACAGCAGTAAGTGTACGAATTTACGACACTAAAACCAGGGTTCGATTCTCCTTGGTGTATACAGCAGATAGTTCGATGTGGCTTTGCTAAACGAAACACACACACATAATACGAGGGCTATCTGCACTAGCCGTCTCTAATTTATCAGTGTAAAGCTAGAGGGAAGGTAGCTAGTTATCACCACCCACCGCCAAATCTTGGGCTACTCTTTTACCAACGAATAGTGAAATTGCCTGTCACATCATAACGCCCCCACGGCTGAAAGGGAGAGCATGCCACGGGGATTTGAACCCGCGATCATCAGATTACAAGTCGAGCGTCCTAACCACCTGGCCATGCCGGGCCTATTTCATTTATATGTCTACACTTGTAACACATACTTTGCATATGCCACTTATAACCTTTTTACTTTTTTACCAAATGCCAACATTCTCGTGAATTCACAATATACAGGCAAACCACAATACAATCCTATACAATACAAAAATTACTCAATTTTTCAATCCACTCTTACAATGTTGAGTTTGTTACTTAGAATTGTTTGTTTGTATGTAGTTAATCCCAAAGCTACATACTGGATTATCTGTGTTCTACCCACCACGAATGTCGAAATCCGGTTAGCAGTGTAAGTTAGCAGACGTACCACTCTGCCACGAGGGGGGCTTTCTTGGTAATTAAACGCAAATTTATACGTTGGACAATCTGTTATGTGGCCATGACGGGTTACAAAACACGGTTTTTAGCGTTATAAGCTTTCACACTTACCGCTGTAAGAAGTAGTTTTTCAGATGTTTAATAATTTATAACTATTAGAAAACCAGTTACATGTTTTCCAACATGATGTATTATTTGTATAATGTTCTACATCATGGCTACAAATATTCAAGTAATAACAAAATATTTCCGCACTCTTAGGTGTGGGCTTGTTATGAGAGTGACAACCAAACTTTAACAGAGTTATAGAAGGCTACTGACTAGCTGCTAGTCAACAGTTCAAAATTAAAAACATCAACAAGTAGCTTTAATAGCATCGCCACAAATACAAAATGATAATACAACTAATTTGTTAGAATCACCTAACAATTAAAATGAATATTAATCATCAGTGTTTGAAAATATCTCGGTTTTTCACATACAAATACACATAAAGCTCGCATAAGCAACATTCTCTATCATGGATCTAAACAGCTAGTAAAAACTGAGTTGCTCGAAACTACCGTCTCTGACTGACCATAGTGACAAAGTGAAAAAAAAAATATGAAAGTTAATTTGTCAAGAAATGCCAGAAGAAGAAGCGAATAAAAGCTATCTTACAAACATATTTCACTCTATACACTTTCATTGATCTGTGGTCAGTAATCATATCGCTCTACACACTTTCACCAACCCACGGTCAGTAACCTTATCGTTTCTCACACTTTTATTAACTTACAGTCAGTACTTATCCACAACAACTGGCATTCTAATGTTCTTTTAACGCACCTGTTCTATAATACGGTCAGCATTTGTGTTTTACGTTACTTTTAAAGACCAATAAGTAATAAAGACACCAAGCACATAAACCGTTAATGTGTCTTCGTATTTGGTTACATGACGCGTGTATAAATAAACAAATGATAATAATATTATGTATTACTCCATATGTTAATATCTAAGTAAATCAGCACTATATCAGAACAAAAGCAATCAGAGAGATTGCATACCCTCGCCCCTGCCGTTCCTTTTCGAAAATGCATGGGTTTATATTGAATAACGTAAAATGTTACCTTCGAAATCTCAGAAAATCCAGTTGTGAAATTCTGAAAAAAAAAAAAAAAAAAACAATACAAGCAGTAGAAGTCCTCAGCTGGGTGAAGTTGGACTGTTCTTGAAAGAGAAAAATCTACATGTAAACATATAAAACAACAAAGCAACTCAAATAAGTTCCTTACAAGTACTGCTCAAAAAAAATACGTTCCGGTATTCAGTGCCGAATTTCATACCTGAGAAAACTCATCTCAGATCCAAAATGATCAACGATCTGGGTCATTTTTGTAATAAGGAGTCTCAATACTAATGTGCCTGTGGTACAAATCTAATAACACTTTATGAGTTATTAATTTAAAATCGCGTAAATACCCTGTCTTTCCTTTATAAGAAATGCTTCAAAGTGATCTAGAATCCTGACCATATTAGGAAAAGATAGTCTCATACCGACTTTCCATCTTGTGTAAATGTTTCGTGTGCATCGATCTATTAGTTTTCGAGATACTCGCGCTGAAACACAGATAGACACATCAACCCACATACAGACCTAACTGAAATTTCCTCAAGCTGAGATGTGTATTATAAAATTATAACGTATAAAGGGAAAGAAAATTGTCCATTGCAAGCCGTTGTTACTGTCCATTAACTCATAATGGGCAATGTCTGTAATTATAGCGTCCAAAAGCGTTGAGATATTTTAACTATTAGACATGATCCAAACACAAATAACAAACTGGGTAACCATTATGTAAGATCAAATTAGGAGCTACGAGTTGAATGCTTTGACCCACAACGTCTCAACTCCTACTGCTTGTCGCTGTCTGCAGTCAGCTATGGGAGAGCAGTTATGAGTTAACTGACACTGAGAAGAGCTAGCAATGACACACTTCTTTCCTTTTATAAGATAAACTCTTGTAATAAACATCTCTTATTTGGTTTATACATTTGTTCAACACAGTCACATTTTTATAGATTAGAAACGAAAATATTGGGTTGAGGAATAATTCGTGAGCGTTTTTTCAAGTTAAAAAAACATATTCATAAATTAAACGCTTTCGCAAAATATTTAATGTCATTTGGTAGATAATTTTTTGCTCTAATAGATGGTGTGTTTGATTTTCATATGTCTTTAATTTTTGCTTTTATTTTCAGCTCATTAAATGGAATGTCAAGTGGACAAAATCGAGCATTTTCGACACCATCTGCTTTTCGCATTTAATTTCTTGCAATTTCGTTTAAAACAATGCATACTATATACCTAGGTATTACATGAAATAAAGTATCATAATAAATGTTTTGGGTGTAATGTGTTCATGCATTGAAGTATTGTATAATTTTGCATGTAATGCTTGAATGAAATTATTTAAAAACGCTCACGAATTATTCCTCAACCTAATATAACAGTATTGTGGTTTGCTTAGAGCAGGAAACGCTGAGAAGTTTTCTTTCTTTCTACATCCTATGAATTCAAGTTATAAAAGTAATAGAGAAACAAAAGCAGTTACCTTATTTTGGTCTGTCCAGTAGAGGAAAAATCCCTTTTTGTCCACTTTTAATGTCACAGGTGTGCCTACAGACGAATCCTGTTGAACAAAGAATGATGTATATAACTTATGAAATACTTATATTAAACTTACTGAAACAACATTATAAAGTGTTTCCCAAAGTGATTTATACAACTTCATAATACAGTTTTTCAAAGCACAGACTCCAGTTCATTGTATGAAAGGCCAAAGCACATTATGAAAATACTAACTGGGATAAAACGTAATGATAATAGTTTCTCACAGGGTGCAGTTAATTCAATTATTTGAATGCAAATCATTTATACACAAACCTAGCTAAACTGATTATTGAGTATCAAACTACCTATGCTGCACAGAGAATATGAAAATCTAATTATTTACAAACCTATCTAACTTTTTATCCAGTTCCAAGCTACCTATATTATTCAGCTAAGTATCAAAACCTAATTAAATACAAAACTAGCTGATTTATTTATTGAATGTCAAGCTAAGTATCAAAGCCTAATTAATTACAAACCTAGCTAATTTGTTTATTGAGTACCAAACTACCTATATTATTCAGCTAGGTATAAAAAACTAATTATATACAAACATAATTGACTCATTCAGCTAATCATCAAAACCTAACTATTAATTCAATTCAATACCAAGTCCGATTATGTATAAAACTAAATAATTCATTCAGCTAACGACCAAAACCTATTATGTAAAAACCTGGTTATATTCGTTGAGCTGAGTAAGGACTGAAGATGTAATCTCTAACCTAGCTTATATTACCAATACTAAGATTATTAAAATAGAGATGGAAGTAATATGTCTAAAGTAAAAAAAAAGAAATAAATTATAAAAGTTAAGTTTTTCAAACAAAAATATTAATATTTAGAATGTATCTACATAAGTTTCATGTTAGAGACCCAAGTCAGAAACTATTATGAAGCTCGGAACATTTTTCAACTGTATTGTAAGTACACATAGCTTACTAAAAGAATCTTTTTTGTTATTCATTTTAGTTTTATGATAATCAGCAAAAATATTTTGTGAAAATTATTTTACATACACATTTGTAAGTATATTGAATCTAACTTACAATTGTAAATTTTCAAAGTTTTTTATGTTTAATTATTTGCAACTTTTACGTGGTTTTAGGTTTATATTATGCATGACCATTATTTACTATCGATTTTTTTAGAATTGTCTTTTTGAAACATCATATACGTATATTTTTATACGTTATGTATTATCTTTTAATTATTTTGGCTGAAGAGAGCTCTTAAAACTATGAAACTTTTACCAACCAACTACAAATTAGGATAAAAAGAAACAGTAATTTAGATCTGGTGGTGTACGTGTATATACATATACATATCTTTAGTTTTCACGCAAAGCTACATAAGGGCTATCAACTAATAAACTATAGAGAATGCAGCTGGTCAGTGCCATCGACTACGAACCATTCTTTCATTTTATAATAGCATTTGATCCTCAGTCTTATAACGCATCTTCCTTCCCAAAGCGGGAGCACACATTTTGTTTTATATTTACGGCAAAAGGAAGCGAACCATATATCTGGACACGCTAACGATTAGGCCAAGCTCGTGATGACGAGAAACTCACTTGAAGTAAAAGTGTATTCTCAAGACGGCTGGTATGGGCATTAGCACTTTAGTTAAAATAAAGTACAGAACAACGTTTTAACCTTGTTAACCTGAAGAAGGTCAAAACGTTGTTTTGCACTTTATTTTAATTAAAGTGCTAGGCTAAAATCGGCTTAACAAATTTAAAATAAGCACTTGGGTAACTTAAAAACGTAAAGTATCACGCCAAACATTAATCCAGTTTTAGTTTAAATTTATTACTAGGTGTTTTACTTACATTTCAACAATAAATAATTCATAAATAAAATTATTTTAATATTTCTCGCACACACCTTTCTACTCTCTCATATGCATAGTGGTCACAATGGTACCGTGCGTGATGTTCTGTCATTAAGCGTATGCTTTCTTTTTTTTCATTTAAATTGTGTATAGATTAGAGCAGAATGCATGAAGACCGATATCAGAACTTCTTTCACCTGAATATTTATCTGTTACTAAATGCTACTAATAAGAAGAAATAAATTTCAGGTTCTATGTATGTTTAATAGCAATGCTTGAAATAAGAATGTGTGAGCACAAATGATTGGCTACCATCGAACCACACTCTAGGTAATGATCCTATCACAACATCTGTTGATGCACACGAAGGGTTAAAGTAGATAAAAAACCCAGCAAACTGTAAGATTCGTAAAAATGGCAATGTGGTGCTGTTGTTTTTGTTTTGTCTTTGGTGTACAACCATTTTTTATTATTAATTTGTTTATGTATATTTTTCAATGTTATAGACCTCGTTAAAAGTTCAAAAAGTAAAACCAAAAGAAAATGTAATATTGGAACAATAAGATTCCAAATTATGCTGTTTTTTAAAACAATTTAACACCTCTAGTACACACCAGCTTGTTTGTTAGATGCTTGAAAGTGGCCTTGTCATTACTTCAAACCACCAGAGGGCATTAAACCATTCAAACGAGTTATGAGCCTTCTAATACTCGCTTTAGAAATCGGTTAACGTTTTTCTTTAAGCCAATTGTTTCCTTCTTGAAGTTTAGGATAAGAAGTAAATAAAAACAACAACAATTGCGTGCTGTCAAATCTCCAGAAGTGTATTGTGTAGATCTCTTGAAAAAACGGAAAATGTCTTTAAAAAGGAATTCACCATAAGCGTATGTCACTTGTACGAAATTAGTTTTCCGTACATAGTTCGTTTCATCAATGTGCAGAAAAAATACAATAATATTTTTCTATAATTTAAAGGGACACTACACGATATATGTAGAAGTGTATTAATGTGTAACGAACAAATATTATAAAATCTTAGTAAGGCTAATTATTTTTAACATCACGATAAACAAACGTTGATTAAAAAATAATAACTTATTAAACTAAGCACACAAAAAGCAAAAACTTCAAAATTCATCTGTTGAATTAGAAAACTGATATCTAAAGAAAGGGAATTTGCACAGAAAAGTATTTAAAGCCTTAACAGGATCATTGTACACAGCTTTACATACTGTCGTACTTCTCTTGTTATATAATGTTCTTAATTTGTATAATTCCATACTTTTGACTTAGTTTTAACATAGGATCTCTCCTTCAAATACAAATGCTTCGGTGATAGAGATCGGACGCACAAAACCCAAATTTGTCCGATTTTGGTGAAACTTACACACGATGCATCATGTAATATGGTACAGCAATCAGAAGTTACAGTTTAAAAAACGAACAAACATTTATTGAGTATGGCTGGCCAATCATCATCAGAAACAACATAACTAATGACAATACGTCTTGTTGCATAATCGATTGGTTTACTACGCGAGCTTTCTTCGTTTTTGTATCTGTTTCTCAGACGAGGATTCAATATACTTTCAGTAGATAGCTCCAAGACCCGCTGATCCTCATTGAAACTTTATTTCGATATTTCATCATTAAACACTATCATTCCCTCGATTAACCGTACAGTTGCTGTAGATGTGATAATGAAGGATTTGTTTCGTGTTGTGACAGATCCATTTCTCGAGCCCAAAGGTTCTATAACCGTACTCAAAAAATTAATTTGGTGTTGACAAAGACAGGTTGTAGTAACCTTCCGCCAAATCTTAATATCGAGAACAAGGTTTCCAACCTTAAAGAGATAATGGAGAAAACTCGTCATGTAACTTGATCTGAAGATCAAAACAGAGATAATGAATTCGCTTGTGTGATGACGAGAAACGCACATGAAGTAAAAATGTATTGTAAAGACGAGTGTTATGGGTATTAAAACTTCAATTAAAATAAAGTACATAACAGTGTTTCAACCTTCTTAGGTTATCTTCAGGTTAACGTTGTAACTGTTGCTGGAAATGTGATGCGGCCACTTCAAAATCCCATTTCTTTTTAAAGTTCAAAGTTTCCGACTAAAATATGTTATCATAACATACACTCCATATTTGAATATAGCAGACCCCCAGCTTTCCAACGGTGCAAGAAACCTTCAAGAACCAATTATCGAAATTTCTTGTTCTTTGTCATACCGCACCACAACATCATTTTGTCTGTGGGTCAAGGACAGGTCTTACTTTAATCGTACCTTATGTGGCACATGTTAAGAGCAAAATGACATCAGTTGCGCTATGACTAGTGACTAGAATATTCTAAAAAAGGTTCTCACTTTAATCCATTAACTTTTAAATTATCTATTATAATTAATAAGAAAATAATAAAGTTTATACTATATATTAAAATACTTATTGTTTTAAAAGCTGTTATGTAATACAAGACCTTTTTATCACTTCAGTGATGGGTCTCTAGACTTATGACTCTAGAAATCAATACCTGTGGTAAGCACAGCAAAAATAGTCCATTGTATAGTTTTGTATCCAACAGCGAACAAACACTTTTTCATTTTTGTCTTAGTTTTTTTATAATTATTTATAAATTATCTCAATCTATTTATTATATAACTATAGTTTAGATACATATATATACACACACACATATATGGAAAATGTCAGCTTCATAATGTAATTTATACGGGTTGTATTTTATTAAACCAAGAGCATGGCATTTCCTAGTGATTAAGTAGCTCGACTCGTAATCCGTGGGTCACAATTTCAAAACCCCGTCACCGAACAATGCTCACCCTTTCGACTGTGGGGGCGTTATTATGTTACAACCAATCGTATTATTTGTTAGTAGAAGAATAATCCAAAAATTGGGGTATGTAATGTTAACTAGCTGTCTTCCCTCTTGTATATCACTGCTAAATTAGGAATGGATGGCACAGAGAACCAGTTGAAAGACTGAAACAAAGCTATAGATATTTTCTGTATATATTATAATAATTACTGGCTGAATAAAGAAAAGGGCCATAATAACTTAATTCTGTAGGGATATGACCAAGACTTACAGTGGGGATGAAATTATAAGTAGGCTACTATGACTGAATAATAGACATAGAATAATTTATAATAAAGAGTAGGTTTGACGGTTGGATTTATGGGATTATTTCAAAGGAAAAAAGGATCTTTTGGAATGGTTGGTGTGCATTTAAATAGGTATAATCCAGCTTGTTTACTCAACTGTAAGAACAACTTCAAACAAAAAATAGAAAGTGGAGAGACCCAAGATAATAAACAAAAATAAGATGTAGAGAGGTATATATTGTGAAAATAAGGTGCATTGATAGTTTTAACGGTAGACTAAACTGTTATTATTGTGGTGGTAATAATGTAATTAAAGTGGATGACTTTAAATTCCTGATCGGAAAAGATAATTTTGATAATTATAAGGAATAACTGAATGTTTACTAACCATGGACAATTATAATAACACGATTTTTTAAAACTTGTTTAATAAGTACATAGTACTAAAAAGAGATAAATGGGTGGTTTTATACGTAGATTGTAAGTTGTAGTCTGTTCAAGTTGAGAATATCAAAATCAGTGGTCACGAGATTGAACCTACTTGAAATTCTGTAGGTGCTTATAATGGGAGAAGGATTTTAATTGGAATTTGCTGAAGACATTGCAAGAAATCCATCAGAATATAGAATCAACATTAGGAAAAAGTGTTAATTGAAGAGCGCTCAGCGTCACGTGATATTAGTTTAAGCAGTTAGCGTAAATAACGATGCTTGATATGACTGTATGAAGTGCATGTGGATGACGAAAAGAAACTGTTAATCTGTTTTTTACGGTGTTACTACAAAACGTTTTTAACACTGTTTTAGAGAGAAAATCTTCCACCATATATTTTAAAGAATCTAGTTGGTTCTTTTAAAATATAGGTTTGTTCCGAATAATAGGGTTGTGCTCCTAAAACTAACGTTGGTTATCACTGCCTTACAAAAGGATTTGTATTGATTAGCGAGTTAGTCAGGTAGGTGGCAGATGGCTTTTAATTATTATAAATGTGAGGTACATATGATATACCAAAATTTGAATTACAGGTACAATTTTGATGGTAATAGTCTTAAATGTCATAGAAGAAAAACATCTTAGTTTTCTTGTTGATAAATGTTTTTAAATCAGCAATTTGCTGTTAATAATAACAGAACAAAGATTTTAGGTTGTATCAACAAAAACACTGAATTTAATTCTAAAGAGGTTATAATGCCATTATATAAGTCATCAGTTAGGCCACATTTGGAGTATTGTGTTCAGTCTTAGTCTCCTTATCTCAAAAAAGAAATTGCATTGTTAGAAAGTGTTTGGATATTAGGATAATCTCTGGAGTGGAGTTGTTTACTCTGAGCTTATTTTTTAGAAAGTGTTTGGATATTAGGATAATCTCTGGAGTGGAGTTGTTTACTCTGAGCTTATTTTTTAGAAAGTGTTTGGATATTAGGATAATCTCTGGAGTGGAGTTGTTTACTCTGAGCTTATTTTTTTAGAAAGTGTTTGGATATTAGGATAATCTCTGGAGTGGAGTTGTTTACTCTGAGCTTATTTTTTAGAAAGTGTTTGGATATTAGGATAATCTCTGGAGTGGAGTTGTTTACTCTGAGCTTATTTTTTAGAAAGTGTTTGGATATTAGGATAATCTCTGGAGTGGAGTTGTTTACTCTGAGCTTATTTTTTTTAGAAAGTGTTTGGATATTAGGATAATCTCTGGAGTGGAGTTGTTTACTCTGAGCTTATTTTTTATAGAAAGTGTTTGGATATTAGGATAATCTCTGGAGTGGAGTTGTTTACTCTGAGCTTATTTTTTAGAAAGTGTTTGGATATTAGGATAATCTCTGGAGTGGAGTTGTTTACTCTGAGCTTATTTTTTAGAAAGTGTTTGGATATTAGGATAATCTCTGGAGTGGAGTTGTTTACTCTGAGCTTATTTTTTAGAAAGTGTTTGGATATTAGGATAATCTCTGGAGTGGAGTTGTTTACTCTGAGCTTATTTTTTAGAAAGTGTTTGGATATTAGGATAATCTCTGGAGTGGAGTTGTTTACTCTGAGCTTATTTTTTTAGAAAGTGTTTGGATATTAGGATAATCTCTGGAGTGGAGTTGTTTACTCTGAGCTTATTTTTTAGAAAGTGTTTGGATATTAGGATAATCTCTGGAGTGGAGTTGTTTACTCTGAGCTTATTTTTCTCTTGACAAAAGAATAATTAGTGTCCATCTGACTGAGATGATTAACATTGTAAAGAAGATTGATAGTGTTGATGCATTAACTTTATTCATATTTAATAGTGAAAACGATAAAACTAAGGAACACAAATATAACTTTTGGAAAGGAAGAAGTCATCTTCAGTTATTTTTATATCACTGTCGTTGGCCTTTGAAAGGTGTTGTCTTTGGATGTGTTAGATGCAATTAATTTAATTGATAACTTGATAAAGAGTTGAATTATAAGGGCTGGCTTTCAGTTTCTTTTTGGGATCAGTATAGCTTAGTGAATAAGATAGTCTAGATGGACCAAAAGGTCTCTTATTACTTTTTAACGTTAAGTTATAATAACAAAATTTAAGTGTATTTTTCAAACTAGAGATAAGTATACAATTACTTAAATACGGATTTTTTTCCAAGCATATATATGTTTTGCACATATTTTAAATGTTTATGGCCAAGGAAACGGCTTAAGTTCCAAGACTTCACATTCCTTGCATACACTATTAAAATATGAAAAAAATGCTGACTCACATTGGATAGAGAACATTAACCAGTGGATCTTAATATGCTTTCAAGTGGGAAAACAACGTTATATAACTAGCGAAGATAGGCTTGATATTGTCCAAAACTCCAATCTTCTTGAAACTGCAGTCTTCTCTTAGTTAGATTGTTTTATCATCCAATGATAATATATTAATGGAAGTTGATATTCTCGAATTTGCAATTTTTTACTGGTTAGCGAGGGTTTTATTATCTAATATATAGTATTACTAAAAAGCTGAGAGGTGATATTCTTGAAGCTGCTTTTCTGATAGTTTTGTTATATCAAATAGAAGCTTACTATAATCAAAGAGACTTCACAGTACACAATCTGTTCTATAGAGACTGTATAAACATATTATAAAATTTTCTATATAGATTCTCATTACCGATGTTACATTTACTAAATCACATGCTTAAAGCCAAGTTTGTTGCATAAAATGTTTTGGACGCATTTAATCTCTTCCGATTAATGTTAATTTTTACCCACATCTCTTTTTATCTACAGGTGTGGTGTACTTGAATGACAAAGGGCAAATCTAATCGCACTTCAATCCAGAAGGTAAATAACAATTGTTTGCACTACATTACATTAGGCTAAAAAAACCTTATCATTCTATTATAGCGTGATATCTTTGGCTAATCCTGCATTTCATTACGTCTACAGAACTTATATCCACGGATTTGTTCCTTGACACCTGAGTAATTACATAAGTGAAGGGTCATATCAATCAATGCGTTCCGTTTCACTACAGTATACAAAACTGAAAGAGCATATCAATCAAAACGTTCCGTCTCACTACACTCTACATAACTGAATGATCATTTCACTCAAAACGTTCTGTCTACATAACTGAAGAGTCATACCAGTAAATATGTTTCCTATTACTACAATATGCATAACTGAAGGGTCATACCAGTCAATACGTTCCATTTTCACTAGCTAAGAATGTTTTATCAAACAGTAGAAAAGCCTGAAATTACTTAAATGTGAAGGGGTAAAAACTATTCATTAACTATAGGTACAACACATACACAGCTAAAAACCAGATCTCCACGTTAACCTACTACACTTCTTTATAACTAACCAGGTATATTTAAAACAGCAAATTTAGGTAAAGTAGCTGCCAAAATCGTACGTCTATGTTGAAACAGTTTAATTCGGTAATATACTAAACATTTGAGCTCCATGGCGTCTTCCATGTGTTATTGTAGTTACGAATTGTAATGATTAGGACAATGACTTTTAACACAGTTTCACAACTTCTACTACGAAATACTATTTAAATTAGGGAGAAAGTGAGATTCAAAATACCGTGATTATTTATAACTTACAGGCAATATTCAGTTTTGACTTGTTTAATGTCTTTTCCTTTTTGTATCGTTTTTTTTTCAGAATTACTACTGGTTGTTTGGCACAGAAAGCCTCGTTACTTTACACTATTAAATTTCAGTCAATCAACTAATCTCTAAAATAATATTCTTCTTTCTTACCACGGAAGACAGCGTGACCTAGTAACTATAATTCTTGACTATGGACTTAGAGCTATGGACGTGTTTACTCACATAAAGTAAATTCGAAATTTGGAGCTGTGTATGCGTTATAAAAAGAGATGTTTAAATCAAACCATTTGATTACAGAAACGTAAAAGTGTACTATTGTCCAGCTGTCTTTCCTCTAGTCTATCAGTTTAAATTTAGCCTTAGAACAGCTTTGCGTGAATATAAAAAACAACAACAAACAAGTAACGTGGAAGTAAACGATAGTCCTCTATAATATTTTGTCAGTATTTGTTCTTGTTTGAATTGGTGGATACGTTTTTTTAAAAAAGCCTATTTCATGGTAAGTTAACAACGGTTTGAAGAAATGATATTAGAGTTGTAGAATGAGCTGTGTAATTTGTTGATAGCTCCCTTAGTTACATAGATGTATTTCATAGCTACCTAATTCCAGCATCTAACAATAAACAACCTAACTGCACAAATGTGATCATGTAATTTCACTGTTTCGTAGACTTTGTATTAAATCCTAAACTTAGACAACGTTGAAAAAAAAACTGAAGCAGGTTTTGATGAGCTATCCACAACGTTTCTTGTTTCTCCTAAGTCATTAAAAATGGATAACATTATTAAAAAATAAAGCTAAAACATATGTAACTTCATATTCTAACGAGAACAAAATCGTCTTCGTTTTAAAAACGAAATGTAGAAATCCTAAACTTGAGTATAGTTGCCGTAGTCCTAAAATAAAGACAAAGAAACCAAGTTTTCAGCTGGAATTCTAAATTTGAGTGCAGTTGAAGTTGCTCTACAGTTTGCATTACAGTCGGTACAAATTTCCCATTTCTCGTATTTATTCATTCTTAGTATCTTCGGAAGATATTATACATTTAAACTATATATAAAATCCTTGTAAAATTAAATGTTCGATCTCATGTCGTGGTCGGACTGGTACTGAAAAGCTCCGGGTGGGGTGGAATAATTTCATGGGTTATTTTTAGATTAAAATGGAGGAAAGTGAGAAAATAATTATTGTACCTGTTTATTTGTTACTGGCAACAAACATTATATTGCTAAATTCATTCCTAATATTCCCCATGTAGATGAATAAAAACTAAAGCTAATATTCACTCTACATTGTTTGCATTATATAAACTATACATTGCTGATAAAAACCTCATTATTATTTGGAAAATGAAGTAAGACCAGAAACGCATGACACAGTTTGTAAGCAACTAGCTTGAAAAAATTCAGCATACAAATCGTATTTGTAAAGAACTCGAAGAATACAACTGAGACGCTTGTCGCAGAAGGAGCATGCATGCACCAGTAGTTCTTCCTCGTGCTTTGACGAATCTGGGTAAGAAGATGCACCACTTGAAACTGCGTTTTCTATCAATGTTGAGCATGACATGAAAATGATGTAGAAAATATAAGAACTTCTCACAAAGAACTAATGTTGTTACTGGTAATGCGTGGATACTGTCAACAAACCATTTGAAGTTTTAACAAATTTCATTGCTTTTTAAACTCATCTTTGTAATAATCCAAATGATACGTTGTTGTTACAACCATTTACAGAACTAAATTTAAATTTGGTCATTAAAATTTGAAATCGATGTACAAGTTAACAGCTTGTAAGTTATTAGCTGTTAATTAATAACAACTAAAGAAAAGTGTCGAATATATGTTTGTTGTTAACACAGTTATAAACTTCGTTAAATTATGTTTAGATGTGTGAACTTCATATGAAATTTTCAATTCACACTTACGAGAAATTAAAATACAATGAAGTATATAAATCTAGAAAACAAATCAGATAAATCTGTAAAAGAAATTTCCAATAATTTCTCCATCTAGTCTGAACATTCATCGAGTTTCACCAGTCTGGTCAATAAATTTAAATTTGACAAATTATTGTAAAATTGACTGAAATCAACGTTAATCCTATTATGTAGATGCTATATTACAATTTATGTCTTTTAGAACTAAATTTGGGTATATATTTCAAAATCTGTTTCTCACCTTTCACCTAAAATTGATATTTTCGCGTATTATAAAACAAATACCTCCCGCGCCCATCAGTTTTCCTTAACCTTCTGGTTAGAACCAATCATTTTTTAGATGGCTTAATACGAGGGCTGTTCAAAAAATACGCGGACTGTTTGAATTGCGCGGCTCCAGTTGGTTCCAGGGAATCCGCTTGGTGTCGCTAGGTTCGCACATATCAGCTGATTACGACGCTATTTCCCGATTGCAGATATCTTCATTTGTGTATTAGCTACGCGGTTTTAAGTGAAGTGCGATTTTTTCGTTTGGCGGATTTCAGAATGAATGACCTGAAGGAGCAACGACTTGCTGTGAAATTTTGTGTTAAACTTGGAAAATCTGCGACTGAAACTTTTGCTATGATTAACACGGCTTACGGTGATGTCGCTATGAAGCGTACGGCATGTTTCAAGTGGCATGAACGTTTTAAGGATGGTCGACAGTCCATTGAAGATGATGAGCGTCCTGGACGTCCTTCCACGTCAACTGACAACCCATACGTCGACAAAATCAACACCCTGGTGCGGGCAAATCGACGTCTGACTGTCAGGGAGCTTGCTGAAGAGTGTGTGATATCAGTTGGATCTTGTTACGAGATTTTGACCGAAAAGTTGAAGATGCACCGCGTTGCTGCGAAATTCAGCCCTCAGAACTCGTGAGTTTTTGGCCAAACACTCGATCACTGTTCTTCCCCACCCACCCCCTACTCACCTGACCTTGCTCCTTGCGATTTTTTCTTGTTCTTCAAACTCAAAAGACCCATGAAAGGAAGAAGATTTGAGACGATTCCCTAGATTAAGGCAAATGCGACGAAGGAGCTGGAGGACATTACAAAAGAAGCGTACCAGGACTGTTTCAACAAGTGGAAACACCGTTGGGATAAGTGTGTGCGTTGGGGAGGAGAGTACTTTGAAAGGGTCCCAGACCTGTAACTTCTAAATAAAGTACATTTTGTTTTATGAGGTCTGTCCGCGTATTTTTTAACAGACCTCGTACAATTCCAAACAGAGTCTTTACTCATGCAGAATGCATATATTATTGAATGTAAGAAATGAATAGTAATATAACTATTGACAGCAATCATCTAAACATTTATTAGTACAAAATGCCCCCGCTAGTACAGCGGTATGTCTTCGGATTTACAACGCTCAAATCAGGGGTTCAATTCCCCGCGGTGGGCTCAGCAGATAGCCCGATGTGGCTTTGCTATAAGAAAACACACAAACACACATTGGTACAAAACTGATATATATATATATATATATATTACGTTCGAAAAAGTCATTTAGAAACAAGGCTCACCATTCCAACTAACATGTCCATGTCCTATCTTAGTGTACACTTCATCAGTCCAGCATTAATTAGTTTTATACACTTGATTGGCTGGTTGGTTGGTTTGGCGTTTTATGACGCTAAGCAGCTAGGCTATCTACGCCAATATGCACTCGAAAAGTAAACATATCGTGGTCTGTTAATCAAAGTTTTGTAATAATCTTATCACTTCACTTCAAATGTTGTTTCTTGATGGAAGACGTTGACGAATGATTAACAACGTCAAACACAAATTACAGGTATCATAAAGACAAACTGGCAGAGTGCACATTTTTTACTTTCCGGTTATTTTTACATAATATTTTCTATTTAATTATTATCTCGCTCTTTCTTGTTTACATTTGAGATTAACATGTAATTACAACTTGAGAAACTTTGACATTTTGTTAGAATTGACTACAGTGTTTATATATCAGTGCTAACAAGTTTAGATGTTCACCAAAAATGGTTGGCTTAGGTCAAACCAGCCCATTAGTGACTCAGCGGTATGTCTGCGGACTTACAACGCTAAAAACAGGTGGACAGAACACAGATAGCCCATTTTGTAGCTTCGTGCTTAATTCAAAAACAACAAAACAACAACAACAGGTCAAACCAATAAATGTACGAATTGCAAAGCAGCTTGGCGACTCTCACGTCTTAGTCGGATCGGTACTGTAGAATAAATTAAGTGTTTGCGTATGTTTTCTTACAGCAAAGCAACATCGGGTCATCTGCTGAGTCCATCGAAAAGAATCGAACGCCTGATTGTAGCATTGTAGTTCTGTAGACTTTCAGCTGTACCAGCGGGGGACAAAGCGTTTGCTATGCAATAAATTATGTAGTCAAAAATAAGGAAATTGGTGATTGATTAATAATTTATGATAATATAAGATTTAAGCTGGTGAAATTCCAGACTTTTAAAACTGTCTGAGGATCTTTTACAGCCAATTATACAATATATTAAGATGCCATGTTTAAACAATAGAAAACTTTCAGTTGTGGTTATTCAACCCTTTTTAAATAAGGTTCACATTTACTGTGTATGTAGGCCTAGCATGACCAGGTGGTTAAGGTACTCGACTCATATCTTAAGGTCGTGGGTTCGAATCCCCGTCACACCAAACATGCTCGCCCTTTCAGCCGTGAAGGCGTTGTAATGTGACGGTCAATTCAACTATTCGGTGATAAAAGAGTAGCCAAAGAGTGGTGACGACTAGCTGCCTTCCTTCTAGTCTTACACTGCAAAATTAGAGACAGCTAGCGCAGATAACTGTGCAGCTTTGTGCGAAATTCATAAACAAACCAATACTGTGTATGCAATAGCCACTTTTTTCTCATTTGGTAACCTAAATTATGGAAAATACGGAAAGCATTGCTTAACATATGTGCAATGCGACAGAGCGAGGCCTACTGAGGATAATATTTCTTCATTGTAGTGAGAACACGTTCATTTGTCACTGGCCAAAATGAGTGTGTCTTTCGTAGTAGACGTTTAACAGCTACAACAAACAACCACATTTTACCTTTTAAGTTTTAAATAAAGAGCGAGAAATTATAATTCTGTAAGTATACATTTTTTTATTGACTAAACTATTAACAACCAACAGTTGTGGGCTATTACAGGTTTTTTTGAGGAATTATTCAGGTTATGAAGGTTTGCTGGGAAACCTGTTTCACCCGCGTTTTCGTTTATTCTTTATTAATTATTTCTTTAGAATATACTGTATTTAATGTTTGTGAGTGAACTTGCGCGTGCACGCTTAATCTACTCTTACATGAACTGGGTACGAAAGCCGTATACTTAACAAAATCCAACAGTCTTTTTATATAACAAGCACAACAAAAGGATAAACAAATATAGTCTTAGTAAAGTATTTTACAATAGTTTGTTTAAAAAAGGTTAATTACATATTCATAAAGTATCTTCTAGAGGCAAGATTTGCATGTTTATGTTTCTATGCAATAACATTTCATCCCATTTTTAATATATCAGTTTTAGAATGCACATATGCTGGAAAGTAAGTATTTCGAGCAATTAATTTTTAAAAATATAAAACGCCAGCAAGAATTTGACTTACGTTGTGTCAATAGTATATAAAAATAATAAAGTATTTTAACAGTTTCATTGTTTATAATAGTAATTCACATACACAGATCATACCACTGTTACAATAATTTAATGGGCACAAGGTAATTATGAAATACCTACATTTTAGTATTCCTGTAGATTCATTAGCATAATTTAAAACTGTAATACCATTGCCAATTCAAATTATTTTAAAATCCTTAATACAAGAAAGTGTGAACTTAAATTTTGAATACGTGAGAAAGCAGGAAACCTGATCATAGAAATAAGTAAGTTCACTACAAGATTGAATATGATAATAAGAAATATTTTACATAATTAATACATAAGCTATGATTATTTATTTATTTAAATCTGTATATTCCAGGAAGGAAAATCGCCTCTGATATCTGAAATTACTCATGATGGAATCCTGCTCTACTTCTATCAACTTTTTATAATTAAGATGAAGGAATCTAGTGTTCTAGATCACAAGTGTAACACAAGTTTTGTTTCCAACATAACTAGATGTTTGATGTGCAGAATTACAAAAAATATTTTATCTCTAATAGAAATATCGTTAAGACTGCATTAAACAACATTGAATACGTTTCGGAGTTTAATTAATTTTTTATGCTGTTTTAAGCACTGTTCTGTCAGTTTCATAATTAAAATTGATCAACTTATTTATGGATTCTATAACCCCGCGGGCTTACGTTTTTAGAACTCGGATGGGAAAGTTTATAATTTATTCCTAGTCCACCTAACTCCTGTTTAAAAACAAACATTAAACTTGAAACTTTTAGGATTGAGGCACAAGTCTTCAGAAATGGCAAGCTATTCTTACAGAAGTTAAACCTTCAATGTTTTCAATTCATGACTAGTTATTTGAATCAAACTACGAAATTCTTCCCTTTAACTAAATCACCTTGTATGAGCGTGCCAACTTTGTTACACGTTAAGCCTGTAGATATCAATTCACACAGATGGTAAATTTTAGGGAGTTAATATTTAATGACAGTAGGCTTAACGAATACACTCAAAAGGAAGAAATACACTCTCTTAAAGTGGAGACACATTAGAGAAATACATTCAAAATATTTCAAGCCATATTTATCAGTGACGAAAGTGGAATATTATGCGCTACTATGCATATCACCAGGGGTGGGACGATTAGCTCACCGGCCAGGAGCAAATATTATATTGCTGGAAAATACCCTACACGCACGTCGTTGGTTTGTCTCGAACATACCTTTAGTTTTAGTGTCTCCAACCTATTCACATCAAGTCAAACACGAGTCTACCCTTCGTACATTAATACGTGTATACCAACAGTTTTGCCTGTCAGTTTAAAACAATGTATACAAATACGTTTTTACTATTTCAAGTCTCCAAGGTTAAACCTCCGTAAGACTGTTTGCTTGTCTTTGAATTTCGAGCAAAGTTACTCGAGGTCTGTTTGCGCTAGCCGTCCCTAATTTAGCAGTGTAAGACTAGAATGAAGGCAACTAGTTATCACCATCCGCCGCCAACTCTTGGGCTATTCTTTTATCAATGAATAGTGGGAATGTCCGTCACATTATAGCGCACGAACGGCTGAAAGGGCGAGCACATTTGATATGACGGGGATTCGAACCTATGACCCTCATATTACGAGTCGAGCACCTTAACCACCTGACAATGATCGCCGCAACAAGTGAGGTTGCTAATCCAAACCTTTGCCTCAGTTCCTCTGATAATAATTTTCACTATTAGACCAAACAGCATGGCTTTAACAGCTTGATCATATTTTATAGTATCTGTATATCAGAACAGCTAGACCCGCCATGGCCAAGCGTGTTAAAGCGTTTGATTCGTAATCCGGGGGTTGCGGGTTCGAATCCCGGTCGCACCAAACATGCTTGCCCCTTTCAGTCGTGGGGGCGTTATAATGTGACGGTCAATCCCACTATTCGTTGGTAAAAGAGTAGCCCAAGAGTTGGCGATGGGTGGTGATGACTAGCTGCCTTCCCTCTACTCTTACACTGCTAAATTAGGGACGACTAGCACAGATAGCCCTCGAGTAGCTTTGCGCAAAATTCAAAAAACAAACAAACAGAACGGCTTGTATGGGTATTAACACTTATTGATAAGGAGAGAACATACAACGTTTCGACCTTCGTAGGTCATTTTCTTAGCCTCAGTGGCGTAGCTAAGGGGGGGGTAGCGCAAAATTGATGTTACATAATTAGGAATGAATTTCAGAATGAAATGTTTTCCCCTCTTAACCAACTAATGTCCAGTGTCCCATATACAGGAGTTGAAACGTCAAGTGTTGCCACAACTTGGTTGTGATTTGGTCACGTTATACCATAACGCTGTCTAAACGTTGCGAAAACGTCAGATTGTAACGTTACTTTCTGACGAATAATGGACGTTGCTATGTAACTTTGCCACAACGTCGTAATTGGTCACATTTTTCTATTAAGTTGTCCAAACGTTATGAAAACGTCAAAATGCAGTCACCTCATAGCGAATAATCAACGTTGTTATGTAACATTGTGTAAACGTTGTGAAATGTAACAATGTATGCTGTAAATCAGTAATCAGAACGCACATTACACGGATACTTCACCGAACAAAGCTGGTAGATTGTCTATTACTTGTTCCAGTTTTTGGAATGCTACCATGGGCTCAGCGCTATGTCCTTTGGGAGTAATCGAACAGCTATAACAGATAATTGAAATGGGAGTTAAAATGACATTACCAGACCCCCGCAAGTCTGATAAAGCTGGAAACGAAGCCGAGGAAATCTGACTGAAGTATCTAAGCGAAGCCAAGAAAATCTGACACTGGACTAAATTGTGAAGAGAAAATCTAACGCTGAACTAGAATAGCAGATACGAGTTGGAACCTTTCGCGCCTTTTTGGCATTGATCTTAAAATTGAAACGGGTGAGCGCGCAACCGAACCAACAGCTGAATTGGAATCTGACTTACCAAGAGATCAGGTCGCGTCCGAGGTGGTGGATGAGTGGCGCTCGTTTGGAATAATTTTTATCAGAAATTCGTGGATAGGTGCATCTCAGGTGCGTAGCTACTTTTGTGACAAGAATGATTTAGATGAGAGCAAAATTGCTCAAGCAAGGCCTTTTTTATATTTTATGATAAGATTTTTGGATGCATCGTTATGTACCCAAGGTTAAAATTATTGCTATTAAATCTATAATTCGTTTATTCGTTGCAATGTTCATGCATCGGTCATATCATTTCAAAAATACTCATAACGACTTCGCTGTTAAGGATAAATGTAACGGGGATTTGGTTTCAAATAGATTTAATCTTTCCCGTTCCTCTCATATTTTCCTGATCTCCTTTACTTATTAACTACTGATCGTTCGTTTGATCTACCCATGCTGTTCGCCCTAGCTTTACCCCTAGCGCCCTAGTTAGATTTTATCCTACCCAACTACGAACCAAAGCGAAAGCGTAAACTCTTTCGTCAATAACTATTCTATTACTCATGGAATTAAAAGCAGAGAAATACGTAACAGTACAGTGATGTGCCAGGAAATATGATTCCCTATAATGTAATATTATAATTTCTTATACAGCACACAAGAAATTACGGAATCCTAATTTTAACAATGAGATATAAAATACTATATTTGCAGATCTCAAAAACGCTTTCCAGGATTTTATTCGTACGACAACGGTAAAGAATATCAGAATAACCAAAGGGTTCAGGCTTCTGGATCACATAATATTAAAGTAAGTAATTACTCGGCTTCCATAAAATTAGTCACACCTCCGGTTCTGGAATACTGTACTTGCCAAAACTGACCGGGTTCATGAAAGGCTTCAGGAGCTCACCATGAATTTCCATAATGCTGATCAAGATATTCAGGCTTTACAAGGGTATTTACTAGAAAACAGTGATGCCATATGCAAGAATTCTCATAAAGAAGCAAAGGAACTGTGCAGTTCTTGCGATGTCCAAATTGAGAGACGGCAAAGGAAGAAAAAAAATGCCCGGAGAAACAGCAGAGGATGTAGGACTCACAGCAGAAAATGAAATGCTACGACTGATGAGAAGTATGATTGACAAAATACACACAGAAATGGGAGACAGATTCATTAGCTTGAAGAAACTGGACTCTAGTTTTGGATTTCTTTTAGATATAAAGAAACTGATGTCCACAACTAATGAGAATAGCTTGAAACAGAGATGCATTTTTTATGGAAAGCTCTTATGATACAGACTTGGATGGCTTGGAGATGTTCAGTGAAATAATGGACTGCCGAATGCTACTCAATACAAGGGCTGATGTTAAGCTTTCGACACTAAAGGACCTGCTTCGCTTCATTGTGCAGTAGGGGGTTGATGTATTTCTAAATCTGAAAGTTGGTCTGCAGATCTTACTGACTGTTGCAACATCTATTGCCAGTTGTGAAAGTTCTTTTAGTAAGTTAAAACTTATTCTGTCTTACCTGAGATCATCCATGGGACAGGAAAGATTGTCAGCCTTGGTTTTGCTGAGTGTGGAGCGAGAGGTTACCGACAGCATAAATTCTGAGGAACTAATCGATACATTTGCAGCAACAAAGGCAAGAATATTTTTTCTTTGAACTTACATAATTACAGGGACCCGGCATGGCCAAGCGTGTTAAGGCGTGCGACTCGTAATCTGAGGGTCGCGGGTTCGCATCCCTGTTGCGCCAAACATGCCCGCCCTCCCAGTAGTGGGGGTGTTATAACGTGACGGCCAATCTCATTATTCGTTGGTAAAAGAGTATTCCAAGAGGGCTATCTGTGCTAGCCGTCCCTAATTTAGCAGTGTAAAACTAGAGGGAAGACAGCTAGTCATCACCACCCACCGCCAATTGTTTGATGCGACGGGGATTCGAAAACGCAATCCTCAGATTATGAGTCGCGTGCCTTAACCGCCGGACTGTGCTAGGCCTCAAATAAGGCAGCTCTTGACCCACTTATATTTACGAGTTTAAATAGGATTTACTTAGCTGCTGTAGCTTGTTTTTGTTTGTTTTGAATTTCACGCATAGCTACACGAGGGGTATCTGTGGTAGCCATCCCTAATTTAGCACTGTAAGAACAGAGGGAGGGCAGCTAGTCATCACCACCTACCGCCTACTTATGGGCTACTCTTTCACCAACGAATGTAGGGATTGACCACACATTATAACGCCCAAACAGATGAAAGGACGAGTCATGTTTGGTGTGACAGGGATTTGAACCTAGGACCCTCCGGTTTCGAGTTAAGTGCCCTAACCACCTGGCCATGCCGGAGCCTGTTATAGCAGCGTGCAATATTTCTGCTTAGTGAGAGAAAACAATAACATCATTGTAAACCAGAGATCAGTAACCAACACTTCTATTCGAAAACAAATAAATGCCACTGTAATACTTATGAAATAAAACTTTCTTTAACAACATTATTTAACAAAAGTTTTACTTTTTCTTGTTATTGGGCAGAAAGTGTTATTTCCCAATTGCTTAAGCCTAAAGTGTAAATAGAAAAGACCTATTTTTCTCTTCAAACTTTGTTTTTGTGACCTGGGTAATGAAATTTTCAAATTTACCCATTTTCCACACCATTCCAGGTAGATCCACTACTGAGAAGCTGATAGAGAATTTTCTCGAAATTTCAAGAATTTTCAAGAACTTTTCTAATGTTGTAGAGCTTACAAGAATTTTCTAAAATGTTACAGAACTTAGGAGAATTTTCAAGAACCTTTTAGAATTTTCTAAAACTTTCCACGGTAATATATATATATATAGGAGTTCACAACTCAGCACTTCAGTTTAGTTCTAGCTGCCTAAGTGAGCACATTGACCTATCTGATTTCCATTTTCCAGAAGCATTTTGCTATGTATGTGGCCAATTTATCAAGACAAGAGTGAAAAAGTACTCTGTGACAGCATTTGTCTTGAAGTATGATGAAAAGTTGTTGGAGACTTCAAAATGATGACATTCCTGATGAGTCTCTAAGGAGGCTTTACTAAGTTTTCCTGTTATATTTGCCTTTGGGACAGCAGGGACACCGTAGCGAACTACAACAGAAAGCACTGGCCACAACGGACCGAGTTCTTTGTGGGGAAGCACAATGTCAAATGTGAGCTACTAGTGGACCTCCAGAAGGTGTTAATCCTACCATTGCATATAAAATTGGGTCTTATGAAACAATTTGTCACAGCTCTTGATAAGGAGTCTGCAGCCTTCAAGTACCTTCAAGACTTCTTCCCTAAGCTGTCTGAAGAGAAGGTCAAAGCTGGTGTGTTCGTTGGACCACAAGTAAAGAAGATCCTGGAGTGCACAGAATTCCCCACGAAGCTCAGTAGGAGGGAAAAACAAGCTCAGGACAGCTTTGTCGCAGTGGTCCGGAGTTTTTTGGGCAATCACAAGGCCGAAAATTATGTGGAACAAGTTAAGGCTCTGGTGAAGAACTACGGCAAAATGGACTGCAGGACGTGCCTGAAAGTCATATCTTTGACACTCATCTTGATAAATTCAAAGAGAGCATGGGAGCATACTCAGAGGAGCAAGGTGAGCGCTTCCACTAAGATATACTGGACTTTGAACGCCGCTACCAAGGAGCGTATAACGAAAACATGATGGGAGACTATATTTTTGGGCTGATACGTGAAAGTATCAGCAAATTTTGAAATACTACTCACGTCTAAATACTTTTGTTCATTTTTGTATAACTTTAGTATAAATACATGTAAATCTTGATTCATATGTTGTTTTAGTCAGACCTTACGTAAATGAAAATGTGCACATTTGCCCGTTTTTACATAGAAATAGGTCACAAAGCAAAGTTTTAAAGGAATAATGACCATTTTCTGTACCTTTACAACATAAACAATTAAGAAATAACACATACTATCCAGGAACAAAATTTGTGTTACATGGTGTTATCATTAATACAGTTCGTCGTTTATCTGGTTCATCTCTTTATGCAATTCTTCTTAGAAAGATCTAAAAATCAAGTGTTCGTTATAAGTATCTATATGATAACTGTTACAATTACATTCAATGCAACGTATACACAGTTCTGGGTGTGGCAGTTACATTAAGGTGAACAGTAAAATATCTATGCAACTGCATATCAAGTTTTCTATATATTTTGTTTAGTATGAAACTACTGTAGTTAAAATATAAAATTGAAAACATTGGTTTCTAATAAATTCTAGTTTCAAATGTCCAATTTTGTATTTATTTTTTGACAAACAGAGTGTTCAGGAAGGGTAGATAAGATTTTTATGTCTAAAAGAAAGAAACGGCCATAAAGATTGAGCGTATGACCTAAATGGATGAAACTGAAATTAGCGGTCAAACTGGTAAATACATTTTTAGCATTGATAGGAACTTTGATGGAGTATTCATTCATTAGTTACCTCGTCCATGTGTTTTTTTTTCAACCTGGGGCATGGCGGTTGGTAAAACAAAATAAAAGGTAGAAGGTTTTAGGTTTCAGTTTCGTATCAACTTACTCCACGTTGGGATTTGTTCAAATAAATTAATTTATGTGAAAAGCGTAGATTTTCGAAGTGATAATACGCTGGAAGGTCGAGAACTAAACCTTGATAGGTGTTTTAGAATTTTTGTAATTTTAATTTTCATGAGTAAGTGAATATGGAAAATCCGGCTGTCAGTAGTAATAAAAGAAAAATGTTGCTATAGGTCAAACCATCACTTCTTTATGGTTTGACCTACAACAACATTTTTCTTTTGTCTTTCAACAACTGCTACGCGTAATTTGCTGTTAGTAGTAGTAAGTTAGAGTAGGAGAAAAAAGGGTTTGATAAAACCTTATTGAATGTACGACAACTGCCTGCAATACAAACAAAAGTGGGAAGGACGACATTTCGATAACCTATCACCTTTCGTCTTCAGGTTTTCTTGTTCTTGTTGTTTTTTCATTTTCTATTTCTGATTGGTATGTGTTGTTATAGTAGACCAGGGACAAACTGTTTGGTAACCCTACTCATCAACTCTAATGTACAAATAAAAATTGAAAAACTTTATTTTGGAAGTGCAGGCCAAAAGAAAATATACTAGTTTGTCACACGTATGGTCATAAACCTAACAGTGTTTTTAAACCAAATGCATGAATTGCTTCTGGTTGGGTCAACTTTAAACTGAAGGTTTGTTAATTATGTAGCGTTTCTTATCATATGATTAATCTTTAAATGCTTATCCAGCAAAAAAGCAAATGCGTATTGAACGTCGTTTCTTTCAGATAATGTAAGGAAGTGCTAGAGGGATTTCAGAAATGTTAAGAAAGCTATATTAAGTTAAATAGATGTAAGGTAAGTTTAGATGCTTTAAATAAGTTTAAGAGATAAGAATTAATACCAAAATTCTAAAATTTTAAATTTATCATTTTTATATTAAAAGAGTTGAAGCAATGTACAGAAACCCAAAAAGGTTTAGCTACAATTAAACAACGAAGTTAGATCTGTATATTTCTTCTTCTTGAGTAACGAAATTATTAAAAAATTAAAAATTTTATTAACAAAGAGTAAGAAATTTCTAAATAAAAAAAATGGAATAATTAAATCATTTCCAGGAAATCCCAATTCTGTCATAATGAACCTTTTAAATGATAAAGAAAATAAGATATTGTCTCGAATATTAAGATTTTCTCTTATCTCTAAAAGATTGGAATTCCATGATTATCTACTTAGGTTTGAGCGTCTATTAACGAAACTCGAGAGCTGTGTGATTAATTTATCGACACAAATAAGCTTTAACGATATGTAAATACGTCTATAGTGTAGGTCCGAAATGTGTATTTGTGTATAAATTTAACCCTAAACCATGAAATATTAGTTTGTTAGAAACACAGGTATTGAGGATATTATAATATTAAAGCCTGATAAAGGGAATAAGGCTGTCATCTTGAAGAATATTACAATGATAACGCTCTCGAAATAATAAATAATGTTACTAGGTTTTGTATTTTAGAAAAAGATCCAACTAAATCTAGTGAAAATAAGCTGAGTAGATATTTACTAAAGTTAAAGAAAGAGAATTCTGTAAATGAACAGTTGTACAAGGAAGTAAGACTAACTGATTCACATGCTAGTATTTTATATGGATTATCAAAAAGACAAATTGTTCAATGAGACCTTTCATATATAATATCGAATGTTATGACTATAAACCAGCCGAATTCTTAACCAATAGTTTAAAGAAATTTGTCTTAACGAATATATTTTGAAAGACAGGTTTGAATTTGTTTACAATATCAAAGAATTAGATTTTAATCATGATGTGGTTCTTCCTAGATTTGATGTGGAATGGCTATTTAATAATACCCTAATAAATAATACCACTGAATTGTGTGTAAACTTGATTTATAATAATGAAGTTAATTTATAGCTGTTTACTAAAAGGAATATTTCGTAAATTATATGAAATAGAAGCTACTTTATGTATATATCCAAATCATAATCAGACATAACTTGGTTTTCATCTTCCAGTTGTGTAAGTTTGAAAAGTACTGAAAATCACTTCGTAGCTATAAAGATTTAAAAAGGCCTACTTTGAATTGGAAGCCTGAGAGAATTGTTCGGGTTTGAATAATTGTTACATCTTTACCTTGCAGACGGGTCTGTACATCATTAAATTTTGAATATAGGTCTGCCAAATAGAAAAGATTATTCTTGTTCTTTTTCAAGTCATCACATAGAAACGAATTCACATCTGTAAGAAACTCCACAGCTGAGCCATACAACTTGACAAGCCTTTGCAAGCAAACACCTCTTGGTAGTCATCTCACTTCAGTATGCAACAGTAAATGATTCATTATATATTTAAAAACGGCTGCTATGAGTAGAGAAAGCACTAGTAAAGGAGCGAACAACGTTTCGACCTACTAGTGCTTTCTCTACCCATACCAGCCGTTTTTAAATATATAATTTTCTCTACAAGTGGGTTTTCTCGTCATCAAGAAGTAATTGCTTCACCAATTCATCATTTATTTCACATAGCTTAGCAAACAGTTGCGAATTAAGTGGATGTGCTTTAATTTTATTTATTGATCTGATGCACACCTTCAGAGTATCATGCAATTCGTCACTGAGATTTTTTACCACGAGGTGGTGTCTGTGTAATACATAGTGAATAGTACTCACATCGGAAACCTTTTCCTTAAGAAAGGTTTTGTTTTGTTTTTGAATTTCACACAAAGCTACTCGAGAGCTATCGAATACTTTTGTTTTGCTTTTTTTCTCATAGCATCTTGTTTTCATGTTTGTTTGTTTGGAATTTCATGCAAAGTTACGCGAGGGCTATCTGCGCTAGCTGTCCCTAATTTAGCAGTGTAAGACTAGAGGGAAGGCAGCTAGTCATCACCACCCACCGCCAACTCTTGGGCTACTCTTTTACCAACGAAAAGTGGGATTGACCGTCATATTATAACGACCCCACGGCTGGGAGGGCGAGCATGTTTGGCGCGACGGGGATGCGAACCCGCGACCCTCACATTACGAGTCGCACGCCTTAACACGCTTGGCCATACCGGGCCCCTTAAGAAAGGTAGCGAATCCTCCATAACAACCTACCATTGAAGGTGCACCATCTGTGGAAACCGTAATTATATTGCTGACTGGAATATTGTGATTCTTTAAATATTCCTCCAAGCATTAAAAAATCGTCCCCCCTTCTGCATCACCTTCAAGATAGCTTGCGAACAAAAACTCGTCAATAATCTGTTTTTGAATTTGACTAAAACACCTCACATAAGCCACGAGAATGTTTGAACTACCAAAAGTTGATTCATCAAGGTGAATGGAAAACTTACAATGCATAAGCTCAGATGCCAAAGTTTTTCCACATCTTCAGCCATCTCATCAACACGTCTTTGAACTGTATTTGCACTTAAAGGCAAGCATTTTAAAACAGGACCAAAGTCTTGTTTTCATAACAGTTTCAATCATTTCTCTAATTGATGGTATTATGATCTCCTCTCCTTTCTTTGAGAGAAATATTATATGATGCTATAAACTCTCCTTCATTATCAACCTGAACAGGTGCTTTCATAAATGACATTATATTTGGTTGATTTTATATTTTTTCTTTCAACGTTCTAAAAAATCAAGATCTTTATCTTTCTTATCAGGATGAATTCTTTGAAGTTGGTCTTTCATCTTTGCAGGTTTCATAGCATCATTACTAAAACCGTTTTCGCATAGGAGACACATAGGCTTCATTTCATTTATAAGAGAAGGTATGAATCCAAGTTTCAAGTAATCTAGTTAACACTGTCGGCACTTCTTTTTAGGATCTGGGTCCGACATGGCCAAGCGTGTTAAGGCGTGCGACTTGTAAACCGAGGGTCGCGGGTTCGAATCCCCTTCACACCAAACATACTCGCCTTTTCAGCCGTGGGGCGTTGTAATGTGACGGTCAATCCCACTATTCGTTGGTAAAAGAGTAGCCCAAGAGTTGGCGGTGGGTGGTGATGACTAGCTGCCTTCCCTCTAGTCTTATACTACTAAAGTAGGGACGGCTAGCACAGATAGCCCACGAGTAGCTTTGTGCGAAATTCAAAACAAAAACATTTTAGGATCTGCGGCTGCTATTACGGTTAATGGGGTCGTGGCTAAAGTTAAATAAATGAATTTTATTAACTGGCTACAAGAAGCATAGATCATTGTTTTAACGTTTTAAATTTAAAGCATAAGCAACATAAATATATAAAGTAATAGAGATTGTATTTAATTTTTATTGCTATCGAAATACGTGACCACGTGGAACAACGTGGAACACTTTTCGTAGATTTGAAACACAAAATTTTCATTTACTTATTTTAAGTACAGTACTTTAATTTGTAACCTTTAAATACTGTTGTATTAATTACGATACTTAATGTCCTTTTTAAACTAAACAAACTCACACCTCCACTTCCGGATACACAGCAAACACCAATAAATAATTAAAATAACCAAGAAAAACTGTCATTGTTAATCATCAGGAATGTAAGCCAGGATGAACCTAAAACATGTATCTCGGCTGGTATAGGTATTAACACTTTTATTGGTAAGGAGAAAACAACGTTTCGACTTTCCTATGTCATCTTCAGGTTAAGAAAGAGATCAAGAACCTAAAACATATTGAAAAATACGTCACGCCTACCATGCTTCCTGATTGGCTCAATTATAACTGTCATTCGGGTGGGCGAAGAGTAAACGACTCTCTTGATCAGACTCGTGAATGAATCATGCATTTTTGTACAATTAATTTACAGCTAGTATATATATTTTTCCTTAATTATATAACTCTTGCTTTCTGCACAATATATTACGTTGATTTAACCAACAATATTTAATAAGTCGTGCAATGATGCGTCTGTATCAACAACTTCTAACCGACCCCCGGAAATGTCTCATCGACCACTTTGGGGACCCCTGGGCTAGAGGGAAAGTAGCTAGTCAAAACCATCCACCGCTAACCCTTGAACTTACACCCCTGTGGCACAGCGGTATGTCTGCGGACTTACAACGCTAAAATCCGAGTTTCGATACCAAAGGTGGGCAGAACTCGGATAGCCCATTGTGTAGCTCTGTGCTTAATTACAAACAAACAAGCTCATGAGCTACTCCGTTTATCCAAGAATAGTGGAATTTACTGTTACATTACAGCGTCCTGAATGTTGGAAGAGAAACATTATTAGTGGCAAGGATTCGAACCCGTAACTATCAAACTGTAAGTCGAGCGTCTTAACTACCAAGCCCTTCTCCTTCTTATCAAAATAAATCGTCTACGCTAAAGGATCATTAACTGTAAGTTTCTTACAGGGTTAATTATCAGTTATAAGTCCCAAAGCTACTCAGTGGTCGGAAAATTTGTTTGTTGTAGTTTTGTTTTTTAACAATTCTTTTAAGAGCTCACTTTGAGGTAAAGCAGATGATCAGTTATATTTTTCCAAAAACATCAAACACTATATACTGCAATAAAGCAGGTGTGTAGAACAAATACGCATTTTAACAGACAATGTGTTGTGTTTGAAAAATTATGGAAAAATATGAGGCATTTTACATATCTTTGCAAACCTCTGAGATATAAATATACAGTGAAAGACTAAAAAACCATTTGATACTGATACAATTTGTTACTGAATTTTCTACACAATCAAGTTTACTTCCAGGAATTGCGTTCAAACTTGTACCTAACATTCACGTAGTTCCCCCATTCACCCAATTAGTGAGGAAAACGTTGTTCAGAATAAACACTATCCTGTGCGTGACTAAGGTAAGCACACAACAAAAGTTTGTCCTCGTTTAGTTTGCCGTGAATAAGCATTACCCTCCAGGGTGACTTTAGTTAAACAGCTGACTTACTGGTTGAAAAGTCACTTGGGGAGGTAAGCATTATTATGGCTGAGAACTTTTTTCATGGCCTAAAGTTTATCTTCCATTTTCACTTGTGGGCAATTAAGATCAGAGCAGGTGAGCTAAGCCTCGAATTACTACTAACATATACAAGCACGCTTGTGATAAATTTTCAAGCCTTCTCTTATAAGTAGTTTCTAAACAGATGTTACAATACTGTAGTGTCGTGTTACAATATTCAGAGCTAATGTTCAGTTTAGTAAATGTGTAAAAATTTCTTCAAGGTTCTTTAGCTTTAAAATTTTAAGTTAGAGAATTTTCACTGTTTTAGCACAACTGGAGAAAAAGTTCAATGAGACATTTAAAGTGTTTGGAACAGAAAAAGTAATGTTGATATCGTTGTGCTTCTAAAACATTAACATGGATTTGTAAGCTTTAAAGCAACTATCTACAGCTGAAACTGTTTTAACAGCAGTAAAATTATGAGCTTGAGAATACAGGCCCTTACGTCATGTAAACATGTTTGCTTAGAGTATATGGAAACATGTTATATCAAAGTTCGAACCTCGATCAGATAACCCCTAAGAAAGGGCAAACTGTCAACACCTCAAGTGTACTTATCTTAAAACTGCGTTATCTCCCACTTCTTCCACTTTAAGTACGAATGGCTCTTTGAAAAAAATTATTTAATTATTAGAGGTTTCGGTTTCCTGAGCACTAAAATTAGATGTGATAAGAATCCCACTGTTGTAAGTTAAACCCATCATTCACCAGCTCAGGCTTTTTAATGAACAATATTAAAAACGCAAAGCTAAGCACATCATGTGGTTTCAATATCAACAGATAGAAGAGGTATTACAGGTATTTAGTTAAACATAGACAGCCATGTATCAAATAATATGATATAGAGATCAAGGTTTCAGTGTGATGTAAAAGTTTCAACATGTGTACATAAGCAAATGATTTGTTACGAAATAATAGAATAGTTGCCTTATGTATACAAAACTATGAGCTGAACAAAACTGAAGAATCAATACTTTCAAAAACAAATAATACGCAATTTATAAATACTATGTGTGTATGTACTTGTTGTTTTGTTTTTAAGAGTGTTATACCTTGAAATTTCAAATATGAAAATATCAAATATATATATTTTTCACGTTTTCTCAGCAAGAAATAATAATGATATATTTCACGTATCTTCTCAGCCTACACACATTTCTTCATTAATATAAAATTTTTAAGGACAAAACGAGACACAAATATATTTCGGCAGAGACAGTCTTCAACTCAGAATGTTATGAACTTGCTTTCGACATATTCAAATTGCGATATAAAGAAAGTAAAAAAAAAACACGGAAAATGTTACTTTAATCTGAGATAGCGAAGATGATTATTTGAAATGTCATTTCAGCTTGAAACAGTTATGAAAATATGAAAATACAAAAAAAATATGTCGATATATAGATACAGAATGTCATCCTAATCTGTAAAAAAGTGAAAATATGAATTCATTAAATGACATCTTGGTATAAGATAATTAAAAATTTAAAAATAAATAAAACTTATGAAAATATAAAACACCTCAAACATAAATGTGACATTTAAAGTTATAAAGAAAATAAAAATGAAAAAAATCATTGTCTTAGTCTCAGAGAAGTGAAAAAACTAGAAAGTAATCAAATGATATCTTATTCTAAATGATTTAGAATATTCAAATGAAAAAAAATATTTTCTTTGGAGAGAAAACAGCGACAGCGTTATACATAAAAAAAAAACTCACAACATTACCCATGCTACAGTCCATTTGTCATCATTAATTACACTATGTAACAAAATTTTTACTTTTTCTTGTTCCTCGGCAGAAAGTGTTGTTTCCCAATTACTATGCCTAACGTAAATGGAAGACCTATTTTTCTCTTCAAACTTTGCTTTTGTGACCTGTTTAATGAAATTTTCAATTTACTCATTTTCAAGAACATTCTATGTAGATCCAGTGCTGAGTAGCTGAT